>NC_134698.1:44298326-44318326 GCF_050947455.1 Rhinoderma darwinii | reverse complement strand
CGCCTGGGAGCACCTCGGCTAGAGAGGCCCTTGCGAGCAGCGGACATACGGGGGCGGTCACTGCCTCCCCGTCGTTTAAAGCTTTCTCTCGCGCCTCGGGCTCCGGCGACACCAGCGCACTCTCGGACGCCTTTTAGAGTGATAGAAGCAGCACTGAGCAAACGCACCTCGCGGGAGCGAGAGGTACCGGCGCCCGCCTTAGCAGGACCGCCGGGCTTTTTGGGACACCGGCCGTAGGTGGCC
The DNA here is from genome assembly GCF_050947455.1 of Rhinoderma darwinii. Lineage (NCBI taxonomy): Eukaryota > Metazoa > Chordata > Amphibia > Anura > Rhinodermatidae > Rhinoderma > Rhinoderma darwinii. The sequence goes on along the minus strand of NC_134698.1, from coordinate 44,318,083 downwards.
GGGGGCGAAACAGACCCGGACGGTGTGGGAGGAAGACGCGCTCGCCGTAACCGACAGGGCTCCAAAGCACTGCCGAGCGAGTGGTCCCTCCGCCGCCGGGTCGCGGGGAGCCAGATCGATCTGAGGAGTCTTGGACAAATTCCAAAGACTCAAACGGCGCGGGAGCACGTGCTCCTCTCACAGCTTAACGACAGGTGGACGAGGCCGACGAGGACTTCCAGGAGACACCATGAGAGGGCCGGTGCCTATCGCTCACACCCTGGAAGTCACTCTCGGCCACGAACGGTTAGGACTTCCCGCTAGGAAGAACCGTAGGGACTTGGAACTCAAAACCTAAATGCCCTCTCACAGGATTTCAGGTGAAGGAGATATTCACACCCCTAAAAGTGTCACCACCTCAAATACACCGGGGTAAGGTGCCAAAGTACCCGGGCTCCTGGAACTGCTGCCCGGCTGAGGCCCAAAATAAAAACCTCATAGGGTTTTTCCTCCAAAACGTCAATGAAGACAGACCTGCCAGCGAGGCCGACGGGGACTTCCAGGAGGCCGGCATGACGTGCCACTACATACCGGTCACACCATGGAAGTCCTTCTCGGGTTGGACCAGGTGCAGCTCCCGCAAGAACGTGCAGCACGTCCTCCTTCATGGTACTCGGTTGGAGTCACAGAGCTGGCCGAGCTCCTGCAACTGCTGGTCGGCCTGGGACTCCAGAAAGAATGCACCAAAGTTCTTTCATGGAAGTTAAGGTGCAGCGGACCGACCAGCGAACGAGGCCGACGGGGACTTCCAGGAGGCACCGTGAGAGGGCGGGCCGGTACCTATTGCTCAAACCCTGGAAGTCACTCTCGGCCAGGAACGGTTAGGACTTCCCGCTAGGAAGAACCGTTGGGACATGGAACTCAAAACCTAGATGCCCTCTCACAGGATTTCAGGTGAAGGAGATATTCACACCCCTAAAAGTGTCACCACCTCAAATACACCCGGGTAAGGTGCCAAAGTACCCGGGCTCATGGAACTGCTGCCCGGCTGAGGCCCAAAATAAAAACCTCATAGGGTTTTTTCTCCAAAACGTCAATGAAGACAGACCTGCGAGCGAGGCCGACGGGGACTTCCAGGAGGACGGCAGGAGGTGCCACTACCTACCGGTCACACCATGGAAGTCCTTCTCGGCTTGGAACGGGAGCAGCTCCCGTTTGTACTTCCTCGTTCACGGCTTTCGGTAGGAGTTGCCGAGGTGGCCGAGCTCCTGCAACTGCAGGTCGGCTTGGGACTTCAGAAAATACCATTAAAAAAAAAAGTGTTTTTTATTATGAAGGTAAAACACACAGCGGGACCGAGCCGTGAGCCAGGCCGACGGGGACTTCCAGGAGGACGGCAGGAGGTGCCACTACCTACCGGTCACACCATGGAAGTCCTTCTCGGCTTGGAACGGGAGCAGCTCCCGTTTGTACTTCCTCGTTCACGGCTTTCGGTAGGAGTTGCCGAGGTGGCCTTGCTCGTGCAACTGCAGGTGGGCTTGGGGCTTCAGGAAATAACATAAAAAAAAAAATAATTTTTTATTAAGAAGGTAAAAAACCACCGGACCCGACCAGCGAGCGAGGCCGACGGGGACATCCAGGGCAGCGGCGTGAGAGGGCGGCTTGGTGCCGCTATCGCCGTGGAAGCAGCATTCGGCCTAAGCAGGGAACGCCTCCCGCCCTCCTCTCGTCCTGGAAGTGTTGGACTTGGGAGGCGGAGCAAGTTCTCCCTCTCACAGTATTTCAGGCGTAGGAGATATTCACACCCCTAAAAGTGTCACCTCGCCAATTACACCGGTGGGAGGTGCCAAAATGCCCGGCCTCCTGGAACTGCTGCTTGGCTGAAGGCCAAAATAAAAACCTCATAGGGTTTTTTCTCCAAAACGTGAATGAAGACAGACACGCGAGCGAGGCCGAGGGGGAGTTCCAGGAGGTCGGCATGAGGTGGCCGCGCCTACCGCTTGAGCCCTGGAAGTCCGCCGCGGGCCGGAAGTGCTTGTCGGGCGGGTGAACTACGGGACTCGCCGCGGCCGATGCCCAGCTCCCACAAGGAAGCTGCCGGCATCCACAAGCTCCCACGGGGCCCCTCTATCCCCCCACGGGTGCAGAAGGCAGGCACACCGCCGCTAATAGGCGGAGCTGGCTCCCGGCCGCTGTCATGCATCACTCGCGGACCGGAAGTGCTTGGCAGCCGGGTGGACACGGCGGGACTCGCCGCGGGCGCTGTGGAGCTCCTACAGGGCTGCCCCCGGGCTGGCACAGCTTCCCCAAAGCTCCTCTATCCCCCCACGGGTGCAATAGGCAGGCACACGCCGCACACGCCGCTCGTACACGGAGATGGCTCCCGGCCGCTTTCGGTAGGAGTCACCGAGGTGGCCTTGCTCGTGCAACTGCAGGTGGGCTTGAGGCTTCCGAAAGTACCATAAAAAAAAAAAGATTTTTTTATTAAGAAGGTAAAAAAAAAAACAGCGGGACCGACCCGCGAGCTAAGCCGACGGGGACTTCCAGGAGGTCGGCATGAGGTGGCCGCTCATACCGCTCTTGCCCTGGAAGTCCGCCGAGGACCGCGGGCGCTGTGGAGCTCCCACAAGGAAGCTGCCGGCATGCAGCAGCTCCCACGGGGCCCCTCTATCCCCCCACGGGTGCAGAAGGCAGGCACACCGCCGCTAATAGGCGGAGCTGGCTCCCGGCCGCTGTCATGCATCACTCGCGGACCGGAAGTGCTTGGCAGCCGGGTGGACACGGCGGGACTCGCCGCGGGCGCTGTGGAGCTCCTACAGGGCTGCCCCCGGGCTGGCACAGCTTCCCCAAAGCTCCTCTATCCCCCCACGGGTGCAATAGGCAGGCACACGCCGCACACGCCGCTCGTACACGGAGATGGCTCCCGGCCGCTTTCGGTAGGAGTCACCGAGGTGGCCTTGCTCGTGCAACTGCAGGTGGGCTTGAGGCTTCCGAAAGTACCATAAAAAAAAAAAGATTTTTTTATTAAGAAGGTAAAAAAAAAAACAGCGGGACCGACTCGCGAGCTAAGCCGACGGGGACTTCCAGGAGGTCGGCATGAGGTGGCCGCTCATACCGCTCTTGCCCTGGAAGTCCGCCGAGGACCGCGGGCGCTGTGGAGCTCCCACAAGGAAGCTGCCGGCATGCAGCAGCTCCCACGGGGCCCCTCTATCCCCCCACGGGTGCAGAAGGCAGGCACACCGCCGCTAATAGGCGGAGCTGGCTCCCGGCCGCTGTCATGCATCACTCGCGGACCGGAAGTGCTTGGCAGCCGGGTGGACACGGCGGGACTCGCCGCGGGCGCTGTGGAGCTCCTACAGGGCTGCCCCCGGGCTGGCACAGCTTCCCCAAAGCTCCTCTATCCCCCCACGGGTGCAATAGGCAGGCACACGCCGCACACGCCGCTCGTACACGGAGATGGCTCCCGGCCGCTTTCGGTAGGAGTCACCGAGGTGGCCTTGCTCGTGCAACTGCAGGTGGGCTTGAGGCTTCCGAAAGTACCATAAAAAAAAAAAGATTTTTTTATTAAGAAGGTAAAAAAAAAAACAGCGGGACCGACCCGCGAGCTAAGCCGACGGGGACTTCCAGGAGGTCGGCATGAGGTGGCCGCTCATACCGCTCTTGCCCTGGAAGTCCGCCGAGGACCGCGGGCGCTGTGGAGCTCCCACAAGGAAGCTGCCGGCATGCAGCAGCTCCCACGGGGCCCCTCTATCCCCCCACGGGTGCAGAAGGCAGGCACACCGCCGCTAATAGGCGGAGCTGGCTCCCGGCCGCTGTCATGCATCACTCGCGGACCGGAAGTGCTTGGCAGCCGGGTGGACACGGTGGGACTCGCCGCGGGCGCTGTGGAGCTCCTACAGGGCTGCCCCCGGGCTGGCACAGCTTCCCCAAAGCTCCTCTATCCCCCCACGGGTGCAATAGGCAGGCACACGCCGCACACGCCGCTCGTACACGGAGATGGCTCCCGGCCGCTTTCGGTAGGAGTCACCGAGGTGGCCTTGCTCGTGCAACTGCAGGTGGGCTTGAGGCTTCCGAAAGTACCATAAAAAAAAAAAGATTTTTTTATTAAGAAGGTAAAAAAAAAAACAGCGGGACCGACCCGCGAGCTAAGCCGACGGGGACTTCCAGGAGGTCGGCATGAGGTGGCCGCTCATACCGCTCTTGCCCTGGAAGTCCGCCGAGGACCGCGGGCGCTGTGGAGCTCCCACAAGGAAGCTGCCGGCATGCAGCAGCTCCCACGGGGCCCCTCTATCCCCCCACGGGTGCAGAAGGCAGGCACACCGCCGCTAATAGGCGGAGCTGGCTCCCGGCCGCTGTCATGCATCACTCGCGGACCGGAAGTGCTTGGCAGCCGGGTGGACACGGCGGGACTCGCCGCGGGCGCTGTGGAGCTCCTACAGGGCTGCCCCCGGGCTGGCACAGCTTCCCCATGGCTCCTCTATCCCTCCACGGCTGCAATAGGCAGGCACACACCGCTCATACACGGAGCTGGCTCCCGGCCGCTTTCGGAAGGAGTCGCCGACGTGGCCTTGCTCGTGCAACTCCAGGTGGGCTTGGGGCTTCCGAAAATGGCATAAAAAAAAAAAAGATTTTTTTATTAAGAAGGTAGAAAAATCAGCGGGACCGACCCGCGAGCGAGGCCGACGGGGACTTCTAGGAGGTCGGCATGAGGTGGCCGCGTCTACCGCTCGAAACCTGGAAGTCTGCAACGGGCGCTGCGGAGCTCGTACACGGCTGTCCCCGGTCTTGCACAGCTTCCCCATGGCTCCTCTATCCCCCCCATGGGTGCAATATAATTTTTTTAAAAAAAAACAATTTTAGTCATTATTAACCTAGTTCGGTCCCCACCGTTACAGTCGGATGTCAGCTGTAAGATACAGCTGAGATCCGGTGATGATGGCACCGACTCAGCTTCTGAGCCGGTGCCAAACATTGTACGTCATTTTGCGTGAAGTCAATGCTTTCCAGGACGTACATATACGTCCAATGGCGGGAAGGGGTTAAGAAGGTAGAAAAATCAGCGGGACCGACCCGCGAGCGAGGCCGACGGGGACTTCTAGGAGGTCGGCATGAGGTGGCCGCGTCTACCGCTCGAAACCTGGAAGTCTGCAACGGGCGCTGCGGAGCTCGTACACGGCTGTCCCCGGTCTTGCACAGCTTCCCCATGGCTCCTCTATCCCCCCCATGGGTGCAATATAATTTTTTTAAAAAAAAACAATTTTAGTCATTATTAACCTAGTTCGGTCCCCACCGTTACAGTCGGATGTCAGCTGTAAGATACAGCTGAGATCCGGTGATGATGGCACCGACTCAGCTTCTGAGCCGGTGCCAAACATTGTACGTCATTTTGCGTGAAGTCAATGCTTTCCAGGACGTACATATACGTCCAATGGCGGGAAGGGGTTAATAATGACTAAAATTGTTTTTTTTAAAAAAAATTATATTGCACCCATGGGGGGGATAGAGGAGCCATGGGGAAGCTGTGCAAGACCGGGGACAGCCGTGTACGAGCTCCGCAGCGCCCGTTGCAGACTTCCAGGTTTCGAGCGGTAGACGCGGCCACCTCATGCCGACCTCCTAGAAGTCCCCGTCGGCCTCGCTCGCGGGTCGGTCCCGCTGATTTTTCTACCTTCTTAACCCCTTCCCGCCATTGGACGTATATGTACGTCCTGGAAAGCATTGACTTCACGCAAAATGACGTACAATGTTTGGCACCTTTTTTTTTTTATGGCATTTTCGGAAGCCCCAAGCCCACCTGGAGTTGCACGAGCAAGGCCACGTCGGCGACTCCTTCCGAAAGCGGCCGGGAGCCAGCTCCGTGTATGAGCGGTGTGTGCCTGCCTATTGCAGCCGTGGAGGGATAGAGGAGCCATGGGGAAGCTGTGCCAGCCCGGGGGCAGCCCTGTAGGAGCTCCACAGCGCCCGCGGCGAGTCCCGCCGTGTCCACCCGGCTGCCAAGCACTTCCGGTCCGCGAGTGATGCATGACAGCGGCCGGGAGCCAGCTCCGCCTATTAGCGGCGGTGTGCCTGCCTTCTGCACCCGTGGGGGGATAGAGGGGCCCCGTGGGAGCTGCTGCATGCCGGCAGCTTCCTTGTGGGAGCTCCACAGCGCCCGCGGTCCTCGGCGGACTTCCAGGGCAAGAGCGGTATGAGCGGCCACCTCATGCCGACCTCCTGGAAGTCCCCGTCGGCTTAGCTCGCGGGTCGGTCCCGCTGTTTTTTTTTTTACCTTCTTAATAAAAAAATCTTTTTTTTTTTATGGTACTTTCGGAAGCCTCAAGCCCACCTGCAGTTGCACGAGCAAGGCCACCTCGGTGACTCCTACCGAAAGCGGCCGGGAGCCATCTCCGTGTACGAGCGGCGTGTGCGGCGTGTGCCTGCCTATTGCACCCGTGGGGGGATAGAGGAGCTTTGGGGAAGCTGTGCCAGCCCGGGGGCAGCCCTGTAGGAGCTCCACAGCGCCCGCGGCGAGTCCCGCCGTGTCCACCCGGCTGCCAAGCACTTCCGGTCCGCGAGTGATGCATGACAGCGGCCGGGAGCCAGCTCCGCCTATTAGCGGCGGTGTGCCTGCCTTCTGCACCCGTGGGGGGATAGAGGGGCCCCGTGGGAGCTGCTGCATGCCGGCAGCTTCCTTGTGGGAGCTCCACAGCGCCCGCGGTCCTCGGCGGACTTCCAGGGCAAGAGCGGTATGAGCGGCCACCTCATGCCGACCTCCTGGAAGTCCCCGTCGGCTTAGCTCGCGGGTCGGTCCCGCTGTTTTTTTTTTTACCTTCTTAATAAAAAAATCTTTTTTTTTTTATGGTACTTTCGGAAGCCTCAAGCCCACCTGCAGTTGCACGAGCAAGGCCACCTCGGTGACTCCTACCGAAAGCGGCCGGGAGCCATCTCCGTGTACGAGCGGCGTGTGCGGCGTGTGCCTGCCTATTGCACCCGTGGGGGGATAGAGGAGCTTTGGGGAAGCTGTGCCAGCCCGGGGGCAGCCCTGTAGGAGCTCCACAGCGCCCGCGGCGAGTCCCGCCGTGTCCACCCGGCTGCCAAGCACTTCCGGTCCGCGAGTGATGCATGACAGCGGCCGGGAGCCAGCTCCGCCTATTAGCGGCGGTGTGCCTGCCTTCTGCACCCGTGGGGGGATAGAGGGGCCCCGTGGGAGCTGCTGCATGCCGGCAGCTTCCTTGTGGGAGCTCCACAGCGCCCGCGGTCCTCGGCGGACTTCCAGGGCAAGAGCGGTATGAGCGGCCACCTCATGCCGACCTCCTGGAAGTCCCCGTCGGCTTAGCTCGCGGGTCGGTCCCGCTGTTTTTTTTTTTACCTTCTTAATAAAAAAATCTTTTTTTTTTTATGGTACTTTCGGAAGCCTCAAGCCCACCTGCAGTTGCACGAGCAAGGCCACCTCGGTGACTCCTACCGAAAGCGGCCGGGAGCCATCTCCGTGTACGAGCGGCGTGTGCGGCGTGTGCCTGCCTATTGCACCCGTGGGGGGATAGAGGAGCTTTGGGGAAGCTGTGCCAGCCCGGGGGCAGCCCTGTAGGAGCTCCACAGCGCCCGCGGCGAGTCCCGCCGTGTCCACCCGGCTGCCAAGCACTTCCGGTCCGCGAGTGATGCATGACAGCGGCCGGGAGCCAGCTCCGCCTATTAGCGGCGGTGTGCCTGCCTTCTGCACCCGTGGGGGGATAGAGGGGCCCCGTGGGAGCTTGTGGATGCCGGCAGCTTCCTTGTGGGAGCTGGGCATCGGCCGCGGCGAGTCCCGTAGTTCACCCGCCCGACAAGCACTTCCGGCCCGCGGCGGACTTCCAGGGCTCAAGCGGTAGGCGCGGCCACCTCATGCCGACCTCCTGGAACTCCCCCTCGGCCTCGCTCGCGTGTCTGTCTTCATTCACGTTTTGGAGAAAAAACCCTATGAGGTTTTTATTTTGGCCTTCAGCCAAGCAGCAGTTCCAGGAGGCCGGGCATTTTGGCACCTCCCACCGGTGTAATTGGCGAGGTGACACTTTTAGGGGTGTGAATATCTCCTACGCCTGAAATACTGTGAGAGGGAGAACTTGCTCCGCCTCCCAAGTCCAACACTTCCAGGACGAGAGGAGGGCGGGAGGCGTTCCCTGCTTAGGCCGAATGCTGCTTCCACGGCGATAGCGGCACCAAGCCGCCCTCTCACGCCGCTGCCCTGGATGTCCCCGTCGGCCTCGCTCGCTGGTCGGGTCCGGTGGTTTTTTACCTTCTTAATAAAAAATTTTTTTTTTTTTTATGTTATTTCCTGAAGCCCCAAGCCCACCTGCAGTTGCACGAGCAAGGCCACCTCGGCAACTCCTACCGAAAGCCGTGAACGAGGAAGTACAAACGGGAGCTGCTCCCGTTCCAAGCCGAGAAGGACTTCCATGGTGTGACCGGTAGGTAGTGGCACCTCCTGCCGTCCTCCTGGAAGTCCCCGTCGGCCTGGCTCACGGCTCGGTCCCGCTGTGTGTTTTACCTTCATAATAAAAAACACTTTTTTTTTTTATGGTATTTTCTGAAGTCCCAAGCCGACCTGCAGTTGCAGGAGCTCGGCCACCTCGGCAACTCCTACCGAAAGCCGTGAACGAGGAAGTACAAACGGGAGCTGCTCCCGTTCCAAGCCGAGAAGGACTTCCATGGTGTGACCGGTAGGTAGTGGCACCTCCTGCCGTCCTCCTGGAAGTCCCCGTCGGCCTCGCTCGCAGGTCTGTCTTCATTGACGTTTTGGAGAAAAAACCCTATGAGGTTTTTATTTTGGGCCTCAGCCGGGCAGCAGTTCCATGAGCCCGGGTACTTTGGCACCTTACCCCGGTGTATTTGAGGTGGTGACACTTTTAGGGGTGTGAATATCTCCTTCACCTGAAATCCTGTGAGAGGGCATCTAGGTTTTGAGTTCCAAGTCCCAACGGTTCTTCCTAGCGGGAAGTCCTAACCGTTCCTGGCCGAGAGTGACTTCCAGGGTGTGAGCGATAGGCACCGGCCCTCTCATGGTGTCTCCTGGAAGTCCCCGTCGGCCTCATTGGCTGGTCGGTCCGCTGCACCTGAACTTCCACGAAAGAACTTTGGTACATTCTTTCTGGAGTCCCAGGCCGACCAGCAGTTGTAGGAGCTCGGCCACGTTGGCGACTCCAATCGAGAGTACCGTGAAGGAGGACGTGCTGCACGTTCTAGCGGGAGCTGCACCTGGTCCAACCCGAGAAGGACTTCCATGGTGTGACCGGTATGTAGTGGCACGTCATGCCGGCCTCCTGGAAGTCCCCGTCGGCCTCGCTGGCAGGTCTGTCTTCATTGACGTTTTGGAGGAAAAACCCTATGAGGTTTTTATTTTGGGCTTCAGCCGGGCAGCAGTTCCAGGAGCCCGGGTAAGTTGGCACCTTACCCCGGTGTATTTGAGGTGGTGACACTTTTAGGGGTGCGAATATCTCCTTCACCTGAAATCCTGTGAGAGGGCATTTTGGTTTCGTGTTCCAAGTCCCTACGGTTCTTCCTAGCGGGAAGTCCTAACCGTTCGTGGCCGAGAGTGACTTCCAGGGTGTGAGCGATAGGCACCGGCCCTCTCATGGTGTCTCCTGGAAGTCCTCGTCGGCCTCGTCCACCTGTCGTTAAGCTGTGAGAGGAGCACGTGCTCCCGCGCCGTTTGAGTCTTTGGAATTTGTCCAAGACTCCTCAGATCGATCTGGCTCCCCGCGACCCGGCGGCGGAGGGACCACTCGCTCGGCAGTGCTTTGGAGCCCTGTCGGTTACGGCGAGCGCGTCTTCCTCCCACACCGTCCGGGTCTGTTTCGCCCCCGGCCACCTACGGCCGGTGTCCCAAAAAGCCCGGCGGTCCTGCTAAGGCGGGCGCCGGTACCTCTCGCTCCCGCGAGGTGCGTTTGCTCAGTGCTGCTTCTATCACTCTAAAAGGCGTCCGAGAGTGCGCTGGTGTCGCCGGAGCCCGAGGCGCGAGAGAAAGCTTTAAACGACGGGGAGGCAGTGACCGCCCCCGTATGTCCGCTGCTCGCAAGGGCCTCTCTAGCCGAGGTGCTCCCAGGCGCACCCGCGCATGGGGCACGGTTGTTTCTCGCAAGTAGTCCAAAGCCGTCTTCCGCCTCGCCCGAGGCTGGAAGTGTCGGCGTGGCTCCCGCATGCAAGCCACACGCGGCTCCACGGTGGCTTCCCTCCCCCCCTCTCCGGAGGGGGCGGCCCCATCCCATGTGGAGCCGCTAAGCCGCCGGGAAAGCGGCCTCGGTTCCCCGTGGGCGACAAAGGCGTCCTCCTCGGCACTTTGCGAGCTGGGCCGCCGGAGAGAGCAGTTAACCCGGATTGTCGAGGTTGTCCGTTGCCTTTGTCCCATATTACCTAAGCCTGGTCCTTGTTACCTTAATGGTAAGGGTTAGGGACGCTGAGCGCGCTCCATCTTCTCGGCTCTATGTTGGGCTCTTTCTAAACAGGTCCTCGACTTAAGACCGACCGGTCTTCGTAGGCATCCTTCATCTCGGCAGGTTGCGAGCTGGGCCGCCGCTGAGAGCAGTTAACCCGGATTGTCGAGGTTGCCGTTGCCTTTGTCCCATATTACCTAAGCCTGGTCCTTGATACCTTACTGGTAAGGGTTAGGGACACTGAGCGCGCTCCATCTTCTCGGCTCTATGTTGGGCTCTCTCTAAACAGGTCCTCGACTTACGATGCTGCCCCGACCGACCGACCGGTCTTCGTAGGAGTCCTCCATCTCGGCAGGTTGCGAGCTGGGCCGCCGGTGAGAGCAGTTAACCCGGATTGTCGAGGTTGCCGTTGCCTTTGTCCCATATTACCTAAGCCTGGTCCTTGATACCTTACTGGTAAGGGTTAGGGACGATGAGCGCGCTCCATCTTCTCGGCTCTATGTTGGGCTCTCTCTAAACAGGTCCTCGACTTACGATTCTGCCCCGACCGACCGACCGGTCTTCGTAGGCGTCCTCCATCTCGGCAGGTTGCGAGCTGGGCCGCCGGTGAGAGCAGTTAACCCGGATTGTCGAGGTTGCCGTTGCCTTTGTCCCATATTACCTAAGCCTGGTCCTTGATACCTTACTGGTAAGGGTTAGGGACGATGAGCGCGCTCCATCTTCTCGGCTCTATGTTGGGCTCTCTCTAAACAGGTCCTCGACTTACGATTCTGCCCCGACCGACCGACCGGTCTTCGTAGGCTTCCTCCATCTCGGCAGGTTGCGAGCTGGGCCGCGGTGAGAGTATGTAGCCCGGACTGTCCTGAAGCGTCACAGTGGCATATTGAACACCCCGGTTGACTTACATTTATGTGGTCGCGAAACCTGGTTGCGGTCTCAGTGCCAATCTGCGTCCAACAACGGGGCTCTTGGTTGCTCTCTTTCCATGTGTCCTAGACTGTCTTCCGATGCCTTGGAAGGGTCGGTCGGTTGTTTGAAGGCATCCTCCTCCTCGGCAGGTTGAGAGCTGGCCCGCGGTGAGAGTATGTAGCCCGGACTGTCCTGAAGCGTCACAGTGGCATATTGAACACCCCGGTTGACTTACATTTATGCGGTCGCGAAACCTGGTTGCGGTCTCAGTGCCAATCTGCGTCCAACAACGGGGCTCTTGGTTGCTCTCTTTCCATGTGTCCTAGACTGTCTTCCGATGCCTTGGAAGGGTCGGTCGGTTGTTTGAAGGCATCCTCCTCCTCGGCAGGTTGAGAGCTGGCCCGCGGTGAGAGTATGTAGCCCGGACTGTCCTGAAGCGTCACAGTGGCATATTGAACACCCCGGTTGACTTACATTTATGTGGTCGCGAAACCTGGTTGCGGTCTCAGTGCCAATCTGCGTCCAACAACGGGGCTCTTGGTTGCTCTCTTTCCATGTGTCCTCGACTGTCTTCCGATGCCTTGGAAGGGGGTCGGTTGTTTGAAGGTGTCCTCCTGCTCGGCAGGTTTCGAGCTGGGCCGTCGGTGAGAGCAGGTAGCCGGGATTGTCCTGGGGCGCGTCGTAGCAGTTATGCCAACCCATGTCCTGCAGACCTGGGCCGCTTCCGAGCGGTGACCAGGTTGTACCGGTACCAAGTTGGCAGCCAGCTGCGACCTCCCGCGGGGCTCTTGGTTGACCTCTTCTCTGCAAAGGTCCTGGACTTTCTCTGCTGCCTTGGAAAGTCGTCTTGTCCCCCTGGCACTGCGAGGCCGCCCACCTCCCGAGCGCAATAAATGAAGGTAGTCTCAGCACTTCGATGGAAGGGGGGACTACCTGGTTGATCCTGCCAGTAGCATATGCTTGTCTCCAAGATTAAGCCATGCACGTGTAAGTACACACGGCCGGTACAGTGAAACTGCGAATGGCTCATTAAATCAGTTATGGTTCCTTTGATCGCTCCAACCGTTACTTGGATAACTGTGGTAATTCTAGAGCTAATACATGCCGACGAGCGCTGACCACCCGGAACGCGTGCATTTATAGGACCAAAACCAATCCGAGGGCTTGGGCGGTGGGGTCGGGCTCCGGCCCTCCCTACGCTCTCCCCGGCCGTTCTGGTGACTCTAGATAACCTCGGGCCGATCGCACGTCCCCGTGACGGCGACGATACATTCGGACGTCTGCCCTATCAACTTTCGATGGTACTTTTTGCGCATACCATGGTGACCACGGGTAACGGGGAATCAGGGTTCGATTCCGGAGAGGGAGCCTGAGAAACGGCTACCACATCCAAGGAAGGCAGCAGGCGCGCAAATTACCCACTCCCGACCCGGGGAGGTAGTGACAAAAAATAACAATACAGGACTCTTTCGAGGCTCTGTAATTGGAATGAGTACACTTTAAATCCTTTAACGAGGATCCATTGGAGGGCAAGACTGGTGCCAGCAGCCACGGGAAGAGGAGGAGTTTGTGTGTGCTGGTGTCAGAACAGGCTTGCTCCCTGAGGGGAGAGGTGTGTGAGCAGTGTGTGAGGTGCTTTCACATTTTGTAAGCCGAAAAACCCTTGCTGGATCCGGCTGGAGTTCCAGGCAGGGTCCCCACTCCTTTCCCAGGAGGAGTGGGGTCCTGGGGAGAGACCCCGGAGTCGGGGGTGAGTAAGGAGGAGGACACACTGGCCGCCGAAGCCGGGCGGGAGAGTGGCCGCAAGATGGAGGAAGCAGCCGGCATGCTACGACGGTCAGGGAGGATGTGCTTGAGGAGCGGCGGCTCCAATGAAGATTTGAGCCAGCACAGCCGCGGGGACGTGAAGGCTCCACTTGCCTTGGACACAGTGAGTCGGACTGGAGGAAGGACGGAGAGGCCCGCAGCGGCAGCCGGCGCAATGGCGGGAGCCGCTGCGGGAGTAAAGCTCGCGGCGGTGGATGCCGCCGGTGAAAGGAGTGACAAGGGAGAGAGCGGACGAGAGGTGCCGGGTATGTCAGAGACTGCCTGGTGCTCCGTGGTGTCGCACGGGGCACTAGGCGAAATCCTGGATATGGAGGACCTCGAGTACCGGCTCGAGGACTGGCCGGTATTAGCCCCGAGGGAGCCGCAACAGCAGTTCCGGCAAAGGATAACGGCAGTTACGAGCCTGTACATGGCTTCAGAGGAGGAGAGACTGGCCCTGAAGCAGTCTCTTGCTGATCAACGGTATCGCGCGGATCACTGTTCAAAGAATAAAAGACCGGCAATTTCAAAGAAGATAAAGGAGCTGAAGGAGCGTATAAGCTTCCTGGAGACCAGGCTGGACTTGATTTTGCAGTCCTCAGGGAGTTTTCGCCAGAGACTGTTAAGATGGAAAAAGTCTCTGGGGAAAAGAGCATTGGAACAGGGCCAGGAATCGGCCCAGGAATCGGCCCAAGACACAAGCCAGGAGGCAAGCCAGGAGTTAATCCCTGAGTCGGCCTCAATCAAGCAGGGAGGAAGCGAGGCACAGGTGTCTGAGTGCAGCCAGGTATCAGAGGGCAGCCTCCCTTGTGCACAACAGGAGCGTGCTGTGAAACCTGAGTTAAAGGTGCAAGATGGAGCGAGGCACCGACCATCGGGTGTCCTCGTGTCGCTGAGCAGTTCCGAGGGCTCAGAGGAGTCGTGGTCGGAGTCGGAGGAGACCGGACGCGGTGGCGGTCCCGGGGGACTCCTGACGGCCAGGACTAGGCGGGTACAGTCCCCACCGGTGAACTTCGGGGATTTCACATTCGGAGGGGATCCGGTGTCGGACGACCCGTCTAGCAAGGCCGAAAGGAGAAGGAGGCGGAAGGCGGAGAAGGCAGGTAGGACTCCAGTCATGGAGGAGCGTCTTGTGTTTGTACCCCTTTGTAAGCCCGACGTACTCCCTGTCCCCCGGGATGCCATTGCAAACCCCTCTGGTCAGCCCACTCCTGATCCTGCAGTGGATCGGGGGTCTGACGGAGGGGAGATTATGTGTAGCCCCCCTGCTCGGCAGGCTCCGAAGATCAGTGGCACTGCTGCCGCCAGATCTAGTGGCGGTAGCAGTGCGGTGGCGATACTGGCTGAGAGGCCAGACAGTTTGGTGGCAAATAAGAATGTAGTGCTCGGTCCCAAGCAGCTGGGCACGGGTGCTATGTGTATCCCCTTGGGGGAGAACAAGTTGGTGCCCAGAGTGGTGCTCTCCCCTGCAAAGTTGCGCCAGGTGGAGGGGGAAGCAACCAGGGAAACAAATTCTGACATTATGGCTGGCTCAGCAAGGGTGAAAGAGGCCTGCAGGCAGGAAAACGCGCCTGCAGGAAAAAACGCATGCAAAAACGCATGTGGTGTGAATGGGGGTGAAAAAAGTGAAAATTCAATTGTGATGGAAGATGATGGGGGGAATGTTTCTGGGGAGGAAATAATGGTGGGAGAGGGGTTGGGGGACGTAAATGGCGTAAATGGTGTGGATGGGGGTGTAAATTGGGGTATGATTTTGAATGGGGGTGAGGAGCATATGGAATTACAGGAGGTGGATGCAGCTCCCGGAGATGGCCCGGAAGGGGGATTGATGGAGGTTAGCCCAAGGGGGGGCTCACTGGAAAGTGGGGCGCCTGTTGTCAAAGTGTCTACTGGGGCTCCGGGAGCTGTACAGGTGGGAAGGTCCTATGCTGCAGCCGCAGCGGGCCCGAGTGCCCCTTTGTCCGCGGGTGCCGTGCATGGTAACTTGCAACGGCGCCTTGCGGAGGCCCTAAGGAGAGGCGAGAGCTCTGTCCAAATAGGGGGTGAGCAGGTTGACCTGTCTTTCTGGTACGAGAAGTACGGACAGGCTGCCTTCCGAGAAAACCAAGGGAAGGGACCACCAGTGTTGTCTCTTCCGACAGGGGGACCCGGGGGTGTCCGCAGGAATGTGGCCCGTCTCCGGTGGGTCGGTAAGGAAGCTAGCCCCCCAAGATCTAGGGTTGTGGAGCTGCTCCTGGAGATGGGATTTAGGGCTAATGATATCTATGCCCTGATCCATCCCTACGGCACCTCGGTGTTCGATGTCAGCTTCATGACGGCAGAGGGGTTGGAATCCTTCTGGTCCCGTCATGAGCTGGCACGGGCATTGCCCCAGTGGCAGGGTTTCGCCGTTCAGGCCGTTTCAAGGCAGAGTGAGGTCATCAAGAGAGTGACCATCTTGACTAGTAATGAGTCACTCTCTTGCATGGATATAATGACCTGGGTGGAGAGGTATGGCGAGGTCAAAGGAATGCCCCAAAAAAATCGGGACGAGCACGGGATTTGGTCTGGTGCCTGGACCTTTTCCGTGAAGTTAAAGGTCCAGGGGAACTCGGTGTCCCACATGCCCTCCTCTGCTTTCTTGGGGAGGGACAGGATCCTGGTCTTTTACCAGGGGCAGCCGAAGGTCTGTCACAAGTGCGGCAGCCCCACACACTTTAGCGCACAGTGTAAGGAGAGGAGGTGTGCGCTGTGTGGGGCTTTGGGCCATCTTGCCGCCACTTGTAAGGACATTAGGTGTAACCTGTGCGGTGACCTAGGTCACCCCTTTAGCCGCTGTCCGCGCTCCTTCGCCAACCTGGTCTTCAACCCGGTGGCGCCTAGCCTTGCCAGTGGTAGTGGTCGTGGTGATGGTGTCGCTGGGGAGGGGGCTGGGGAGGATGGAGGGGTGATAGGGTCGAGGAAGGTAAGGACCCTGCCTCCTTCTAAAACGAAGAGGCAGGAGTGCCGCCGACTTGAGAGGGAGCAGGGGGGGCCCCAAAGCCATGGGGTTCAGTCTGCCGTCCCTCAGGAGGCTGGTATGTCTGCGGAGGCCCTTGGGGACGGTGGGGTAGAGGAAGAGATCAGGAGACTGGTGAGGAGGAGAGGAGAAGCCCCCTCTAGTGGGTCCTCGTACTATGGAAGTTTGGACGAGGACGAAGTGAGGGGGCAAGACAAAAGAGAGGACACTGGTAGGAAGACCCTATGCAAGACCAGGGCTCCTAAATTAAAAACATCCAAGACCGGCCAGATCCCAAAGGAGGGCTTGACTGGCTCCCCCCTGATAGGGCTCTCCAACCGGTACCAAGCCCTTCGGGAGGACATCTCCTCCTCTTCGGAAGAAGAGGAGGGCGGGGGTGAGGTATCGGTGCGAAGGTCGGGTCCTTCGGGAGGTGCTGGACCCTCGAACCAGGTAGTAGGCCAAATGCCTGGGGAGGGGGTTGTCACGGCACTAGTGGACAAAGGGGGGGGTGGGGAAACGGGGATGGTGGCGGGGGTGGTGGCGGGGGATGGGAGTGTAAATATTGTTTGTAATGTTGTGGACTCACTCTCTCCTCTTTTGGTTCCAGAGGTGAAAGACTTGGCTAAGGATATGGATCTCTCGGGTGTAAGTCTCAAGAGAGGCAACGAAGATTCCCCGGACCCAGATAGCGACGGGCTAACTGGGGGAGGGAAGAAGCTAGCGGTCGAACTCGATCACTCTTGATGGCGGTACCTACTCCGTTGACCCTGGCGAGTATTAATGTCGCCAGCATTAGGTCAGATGCGGCCAGATTCACGGCCTTTGATTTTCTCGGCCGGGTTGAGGCCGATGTTTTATTTTTGCAGGAGACCAGGGTGCCAGACCTGGCATCAGTGCATAAGGCCAGAAGGGAGTGGAGGCACGGGCCATCTTACTGGTCTCTTGCGGCCGAGCCGTATAGCGGAGTGGCTGTCCTTTTCAGGACAACAGAGGTAAAATGCCGACGAGTGATCGAGGTAGAAATGGGGAGGTGTCTGGTCTTGGACGTCTTCATGAAGGGGCAAGAGCTTAGGCTCATAAACATCTACGGTCCGCAAACCAAGTGGGACCGCAAATGCCTCTTTATGAAGATCAAGCCTTTTCTTTTTACCAGCCGTCAGGTGGTCTTTGGAGGAGACTTCAACACAGTTGTGAGGCAGAAGGACCGGAGGGGCTCCAAAGACAGGCTGGGTTATGACAGCGTCGCTTTAAATAGCATAGTTAGTGAGGCTCGTCTGGAGGATGTCCACATCAGGCACACCCCGGACCACAGTGGTTACACATACCATAGGGGTAGTCAGATTAGATCTAGAATAGACAGGTTTTATTTGAAGGGGGAGGCTGTCTTCTCGCCACTTGTGGTTGAGGAGGTAGAATTCTCCGATCACTGTTTAATTGTTTTTTCTTTGAACGTTGCAGAGACCCATCGGATGGGAAGGGGCTTTTGGAGATTGAATTCGGCACTCCTGGAAGAAGCGGAAGTCAGACAGTCCTTCGAGGATTTTCTGCAGAGCCAGGTACCTCTTTTGGGCCTTTGTAACAGTAAGTCAGAGTGGTGGGAGATGCTCAAGAAACGTGCGGCAAAATTCTTCCGCCAGCTTTCCAACTTTAGGAGCCTGGCCGGACACTGTCTGTACCAGGACCTAAGAAGGAAACTCGAGCAGCTTGTCTCGACAGGAGGTAGCCGCAAGGATATCTCCTGTGTGAAGTCCTTGCTTAAGAGGTGTCAGTATGATAGGCACACGTCCTTGGTTTTTGAGAGGGACTTCGGGAGGTATCGCTCGCCCGACCCTTACAAAAACTGTAGGATGTCAGTGGATTGCAAATATGTGGCAGGACTGATTGATAGTACGGGATCCCTGAACAGGTCCAAATCAGGGATCCTGGAGGTGGTCAGATCTTTCTACTCACACCTCTTGAGTAGGAAGGAACTAGATCGAGACAAAATGTCGGCTTTCCTGGCTGAAACCATTCCGGAGCCAAGGATAAGCCCCTCTCTTGGCGTTTTGACAGAGGAAATCAAGGAAGAGGAAGTAAAGAGGGCGATTGAAGGGTTAGCTCTTAAGAAATCGCCGGGACCGGATGGCTTAACGTCCGAGTTCTATAAGACCTTTGGGGAAGCTTTGATTCCCCTCTTGACTGGGGTTTTAAATGAGTGCCTATCCTCGGGCGCTCTGCCAAAGTCAATGGGTAGGTCAGCCTTGATCCTGCTGTCAAAGGGTAAAGATCCGTCCCGTATTGAGAACTGGCGTCCCATAGCGCTTCTCAATACGGACCGGAAGATTCTGGCAAAAGTACTGTTTAACAGGTTGGTCGAGTTTGCACCACAGCTCCTCTCGGGAGTCCAGCACTGCACTGTCCCAGGTCGAAGCACCTTTAGTGCTGTCCTGGGTGTCAGGGAGGCGGTGGAACAGGGCAGAGCTGGGCACTGGAAGGGGTACATGCTGTCTTTGGATCAGGCAAAAGCGTTTGACAGAGTTGATCATGAGTATCTCTGGTCCACCCTTTTGAGATACGGTCTGCCTGGGGGGTTTGTGAATTGGCTGAAAACATTGTACGCTGGGGCTGAGACTTTCCCACTGGTGAACGGTTGGGTTGGTCGTCCTTTCGTTGTGGACTCTGGTGTCCGTCAGGGTTGTCCTCTTAGCCCGCTGCTATACGTGTTCGCGATCGACCCCTTCCTTGTGAGGATTGATCGCGGGCCGTTGGTGGGTGTGAGGATGGACCTGGCGGTCGTGGAGTCTGCAGTAAGGACGATAGCGTATGCCGACGATGTCACTATCTTCGTCTCCTCGCAAGGGGAGGCGGAATGGGTGATGTCCGAGGTAGATCGCTACTCGGACGCGTCTGGGTCCAAGATCAATCTGGATAAGTGCGAAAGTCTCTGGTTGGGAGTGGGAGACGCAGATTTTTGTCTCCCAGACACCCTCCCTGTGCCCCAAGACACTGCAAAAGTTCTGGGCATAAATTTCGGCAGAGGTGACTATCCTACTCAAAATTGGGAGAGCAGACTGCAGATTGCCACCAAAAGGGTGAACCAGTGGAAAGGTTGGACTTTGACCTTCAGAGAAAGGATCAACTTGGGCAAAACATACCTGCTCCCATTGTTTATTTTTCTGGGCAGCATTTGTATCTTGCCAGAACCCTTCTGGACACGGGTCTACAGCCTGTTTTTCCAATTGTTATGGGGAAACAGGCTGAACCTAGTTAAGAGAGAGGTGACTTACCTAACAAGGAGACAAGGTGGGTTGGGTATGGTCAACCCGGTAGTGTTCCTAGTGAACACTTTTCTTAAATGTAATTTGGCAATCCTCTACAAAGAGAGGGCTCCTCTGTGGGTAGCTTCTTGCAAGGTGTGGTTTCAGCCTCTCTTCCAGGAATGGGAGAACGGAGGGCGAGTGAAGGATCTTCGATCGCAGCGGGGGTATCTCCCGGCTTACGTTGCCCCGGTTCTGAAGGTTGTCCGTCGATGGTGTCTGGGGAAGGATGAGGTGATCACGCTGCCGAGGAAACTCCTCGACATTAGGGTGATCGCCTCCTATTTCCAGGCATCCTTGGCCCTCAAGGACTGCCCAGGTAGGGATCTGAGGGAGGGACTGACGCTTTTGAATTCAAACAGGATCCCCCAGAAGTATTGGGACTTGACCTGGCGCTGCTTC
>NC_134698.1:43018326-43170826 GCF_050947455.1 Rhinoderma darwinii | reverse complement strand
GCTCCATATATAGCCCACCCCTGTATAGCCCCCTTGTATATATAGCCCACCCCTGTATATAGTTTCCAACATATAGCCCAGCCCTGCAGATAGTGCCCTGCATATATCTCCCCTTATAATTAGTGCTCCACATATAGTCCACCCCTCTATATAGTGCCTCACATACAGCTCCCCCTATAGTGCTCCACATATAGCCCACCCCTGTATATAACCCCACCCTGTTTATAGTGCCTCACATATAGCTCCCCCTATAGTGCTCCACATATAGCTCACCCCTGTATATACCCCCCTGTAGATAGAGTCCCCCCTGTAGATAATGTCACTCATTTTTATTAGGGAAAAAAAGAAACAAAAAACTTTACACACACACCTTAGGCCCCATGCACACGACCGTGTTTTTGCGTCCGCAATTCCCCCGCAAATCCACGGGAGAATTGCGGACCCATTCATTTCTATGGGCCCATACACACTATCCGTGTTTTCACGGGTCTCCGCATGTCCGCACATCCGTGCCGCAGAAACTCAGGACATGTCTTATTACGGGCCGCAAATTCGATGCGGACATGGCAATAGAAGTCAATGGGCCCGTGGAAATTGCGGATACACCGCCGTGTGTCATCCGCAGTTTGCGGATTTGCGGAAGTGTTGCTAGGCGACGACCGGGAATGACTTCTGTCGTCGTGAAGGCTGGAGACAGTGCAGGAAAGCAGCAGAGAGCAGCAGAGAGCAGCAGAGAGCAGCATGGCTTCAATTCTAAGCGTGGAGAAGCTAATCATCCTGGTCCAGCACAAGCCCTGTCTATGGAATAAGCGCCTGGAAGAATATGCTGACAGGAATCTGAAAGATCTTGCCTGGCAGGAGGTCTGCAGTGAGGTGCATCTTAGGCCTCATGCACACGACCGTATTTTTTCACACCCGTAAATACTGGCGTAAATACGGGTCCGGTGTCACACGTATTCCACCCGTTTTGCACCAGTATTTACGAACCCGTGCTCGTAAATATGGGTCCGGTGTCACACGTATTCCACCCGTATTTACGAGCACGTTTTTGGCAGCAAAATAGCACTGCACTAATCGGCAGCCCCTTCTCTCTATCAGTGCAGGATAGAGAGAAGGGACAGCCTTTTCTGTAATAAAAGTTAAAGAAATTCATACTTACCCGGCCGTTGTCTTGGTGACGCGTCCCTCTCTTCACATCCAGCCCGACATCCCTGGATGACGCGGCAGTCCATGTGACCGCTGCAGCCTGTGATTGACCTGTGATTGGCTGCAGCGGTCACATGGCCTGAAACGTCATCCAGGACGTCGGCCCGGATGTCGAGAGGGACGCGTCACCAAGGCAACGGGCGGGAGACCGGACTGGAGAAGCAGGAAGTTGTCGGTAAGTATGAACGTCTTTTATTTTTATTTTTTACAGGATAGGGGATACATGTCTTTTGTTTATGGCAGAGCGGGGAGATACCTCCCCGCTCTGCCATAGTTTTCATTGTAGTCCCGGCGGTAGTTACGCCACTGGGCTGTGGCCTGCAGACCGGGTAGTCCCCTGACCTCGCCTCACCTCGCAACGCTCCCGTAATCACGGGTGAACACACGCAGCCACCCATGATTACGGGAGCCCCATAGACTTCTATGGGATGCCCGTGCCGTTATTACGGCATGAAATAGGGCATGTTCTATCTTTTTTAACGGCACGGGTACCTTCCCGTGAGCAAACGGGAAGGTACCCGTGGCTAACAGAAGCCTATGAGCCCGTTATTGCGGGTCGTAATAACGACCCGCAATAACGGGTGTTTTTACGGTCGTGTGCATGAGGCCTTACAGAGTGGGAGAAGGCAACGAAAGTGCAAAAGAAACGCATGGGTAAGTTTCACACCTTGATGCAGTTTCTGAGTACTCCTGTCATGTCATAATGACATGCCTGAAGTTTTGATTGGTGGGGGTTGGATCACTGAAACACCCACCAATCGCTGAAATGAAGCTGCAGAAGTGCACGTGAGATTGTGGGGGTCTCATGGCTTGGACCACCACCGATCAAAACGTGACATGTCACTATGAGGGTATGTTCACACACACTAATTACGGACGTAATTCGGGGGTTTTTGCCCTGAATTACGTCCGCTAAATACGCCGCAATAGCGTGGACAAACATCTGCCCATTGAAAGCAATGGGCTGACGTTTGTGTGTTCAAGCGCGGTGTATATTTACACGCCGCTGTCAAATTACGGCGCGTAAATAGACGCCCGCATCAAAGAAGTGACCTGTCACTTCTTGTGCCGTAATTGGAGCCGTTATTCATTGACTCCAATGAAAATCAGCGCCAATTACGCCCGTAATGGACGCGGCGTTCAAGCGCCTGCACATGCCTTTACGGCTGAAATTACGGGGATGTTTTCTCCTGAAAACATCAACGTAATTTCAGCCGTTACGGACGCTGTCGTGTGGGCACGGGCAGATGTGGTGGAATTGATGTTGAATTCAATGAGAAAACAGAAAACTGTGGCAAGTACGCAGTCGTTTCTGCAACGTCTGAATTACCTGTCAAATATGCAAATGTAGGTGCAGATTTGTTGCGTAAACACCCAAAATCTGCAGCAACATTTTCATCGAAAAAACAACATTTCCTTATCTAGTAATGTACACTTCAAATATGTTGATCTGTGATTGTTTTATTTTATATCATAGTTGAAAACGTGAAAACACGCTGGAACACGTGCCGTGACCAATTCAAGCGTGAGCTGAATGACAAGGGGAAGAGCGGAGACGGACGGCAGAAAAAAAGACCATACATGTACACCAAACAGCTGTTGTTCCTTTTGGATGTCATGCAGGTTGGCCCGTAAGTATTGCTTATATACTTTGATCATTGTAGTCTGGACATGTAGTCAGTGGCGTAACTACGGCTGTAGCAGCCGTAGCGGCTGCTACGGGGACCGCGGCATGAGGGGGCTCCACCATGTCCGGAGCCTCCGCTAGCAGCCGCTATGACTGCTACAGCGGGACGCAACTGAACACTACGGCTGAGCAGGGAGGTATCTCCCCGCTCTGCCATTAAACAACAGACATGTATCCCCTATCCACAGGATAGGGGATACATGTGTTATGTTCCACGACCCCATCCTGACCCTGCACCTTCTCAATCATTTTACAATTTATAATTTTGTAATATTATATAGTTTTGTTTTTGTTTGATGACACTGTTTTGTACAAAGAATAAAAGAAGTTTATAGTTAATTATGTGTTTGTATTTATTATTATTGAAAAACATAATGAGGTATTGGTTTGCATTTCTGCAGAATGCAAAGAATCACATTTTTTTTTTTTTTAATTAATGAATAATTTTTAAAAAAAACGACAGAAATACATTAGCTCGCAACCCGCGTCAAGGGTCCTCATTCTCTTGCGAGTCCCTACTCTACTACTGCAACTTTAACTACTAACATTTGTAACATAAACAGGAAATACAACAGTCCCTATTACATTTTAATTTGGCAGACGAAGCACATCCCTTTGCCAATGAACTGCTCCCTCAGGTGACACAAAATAGTCTGTATACAAATTACGGACTGCCAGTCCAGACACTCCAGGTCTTCCATGTTGTGTGTAGTCCAAAGCGATGGAATTAGTTGAGAAATGGTTCAGCTCTGCGTCCACTGCCGACTCATGAATCCTCAGAAAATTGTGGAGGACAACACACGCTTGGATAACCTTTGTCACATTTTCAGGATTCATCTGAATGGAGCTCTGGAACACACGCCACTTGCTGCTTAGAATTCCGAAGCCGCACTCCACATACCGTCTCGCACGGGTAAGGCGGTAGTTAAAAATGCGCCTCCGTTCATCTAAGCCACGCCTAGGGAATGGACGCATCAGGTGAGGGGACAGTCCGAAACCTTCATCACCCACAATGACAAAGGGTGCTGGTGGTCCTGTAGATCCTGGAAGCTGTCTTGGTTCCGGAAGGTCGAGCTGGTTAGATGCTAGCCGTTCACCCATTCTGGAAGCCCTGAAGATGCCAGCATCCGCAGAGCTTCCATAGGCCCCAATATCGACAATTATAAACCGATAGTCAATGTCAGCCAAGGCCAACAGCACCACCGAGAAAAACTGTTTATAATTGAAATACTGAGACCCTGAGTGAGCAGGCTTTTTTACGCGGATGTGCTTACCATCCAGCGCACCAACACAGTTGGGAAACTGTGCTGATTGTAAGAAGCCATCGGCAATCCGAATCCAGTCCTCAGGCTTGGGCTTTGGCATCACTGCTGCTTGAAGTTGCTGCCAGATGACTTTGCAGGTAAGCTTGACAATCTTCGAAATAGTGGAGCTCCCCAGCCGAAAATGGAAATGGAGCGATGCAAAGGAGTTGCCGGTTGCAAGAAATCTGTAAAAAAATATATATATGTAAAGGATGTGCCAGGCACTACGTCTGTGGATACTCCCAGGATTAATCAGTCGACACCTGAGGCCAGACCTCTTAGACTGACACTGGCTCCCACCAATCAGGGTGGCAGGCTCAGGAGTGGGAGAGCCTATCGCGGCCTGGTCAGTCGGAGTTAGCTCCGCCCCCTGTCCATTTATACCTGCCGTTTTCTCTTCCTCATTGCTTGTTATTCTTCTTGGATTCCTGGCCCCACTGCTGCCTTGCTCCAGCCTGCTCCAGCCTGCTCCAGCCTGCTCCTGCCGTGCTTCTGCCTTGCTTCAGTTCCCGCTTATCCTGCTTCGCTCTGCCCCTGGCTTGCTTCCTGCCCCGTGCTCTGCGTTTGTATACTCCACTACATCCTGATCCTGACTGGCTCGTTCACCACTCCGTTTCCTCACGGTGTTCCGTGGGCTACTGCCCCTTCCCTTGCTTGTTCCCTGTTTGTATCCCCTTGCACTTAGTCAGCGTAGGGACCGCCGCCAAGTTGTACCCCGTCGCCTAGGGCGGGTCGTTGCAAGTAGGCAGGGACAGGGCGGTGGGTAGATTAGGGCTCACTTGTTCCCTTCACCTCCTTCCTGCCATAACATAATAACAAGCCCATACCTAGTCTACCATTTCTCCTACGCTGACGCTATCATGGACCCCCTTGAGACCCTGACCCAGCAGATGCAGGGCCTCTCCCTACAGGTCCAGGCCCTGGCTCAGAGGGTCAACCAGTCTGACGCTGCCATAGTAGTACCCCTCACCTCACCTCTAGAACCCGACCTCAAGTTACCTGACCGGTTCTCAGGGGACCGTAAGACTTTTCTCTCCTTCCGGGAGAGTTGCAGACTTTACTTCCGTCTAAAACCTCACTCCTCAGGTTCCGAGAACCAGCGGGTGGGTATCATTATATCCCGACTCCAGGAAGGGCCCCAAGAGTGGGCTTTCTCATTGGCTCCTGACGCCCCCGAACTTTCCTCCGTCGATCATTTTTTCTCTGCCCTCGGACTCATTTACGACGAGACTGACAGGACTGCCTTAGCCGAGAGTCAGCTGGTGACCTTACGTCAGGGTAGGAGACCTGTTGAGGAATACTGTTCTGATTTTAGAAAGTGGTGCGTAGCTTCTCGGTGGAACGACCTGGCCCTAAGGTGCCAGTTTAGGTTAGGATTATCTGACGCCCTGAAGGATCTGCTGGTTAGCTACCCCTCTTCTGACTCCCTAGACCAGGTTATGGCCCTAGCAGTACGACTTGACCGACGTCTCAGGGAACGTCAGCTTGAACGTTTCAATGTGTTCCCCTCTGACTTCCCTGCGATTCACCCCGAGGTACCGTCTCCTCGCTCTTCCACGGAAGACTCGGAGGTACCTATGCAACTCGGGGCCTCCATGTCCCCTCGACAACGTAGAGAGTTCCGCAGGAAGAATGGTCTCTGCTTCTATTGTGGGGGTGACAAGCATCTACTGAACACCTGTCCCAGGCGCAAGAATAAGCAGCCGGAAAACTTCCGCGCCTAAGTGATCATCGGGGAGGTCACTTGGGCGCACAGGTATTTCCCGTTAATATGAAACGCAATAAAATTTTGCTTCCCTTTCAGGTCTCGTTTGCTGTCCGGTCTGCCACTGGCAGTGCCTTCGTGGATTCTGGCTCATCTGTTAATATCATGTCTGTGGAATTTGCTATGTCTCTAAAAATGCCTTTTATTGATTTGCCTTATCCTATCCCGGTAGTAGGTATCGACTCCACTCCTCTTGCTAATGGTTATTTTACTCAGCATACTCCTGTTTTTGAACTCCTTGTTGGCTCCATGCATTTGGAGCAGTGCTCTGTACTGGTGATGCAGGGATTATCGTCCGATCTGGTATTAGGTCTTCCCTGGTTGCAGCTGCATAATCCCACGTTTGATTGGAATACTGGGGATCTCACCAAATGGGGTAGTGAATGCCTGACGTCATGTCTTTCGGTTAACTCTATTTCTCCCCGTGAGGAGGTAAACACGCTACCTGAGTTTGTTCAGGACTTCGCTGATGTGTTTTCTAAGGAGGCCTCCGAGGTGTTGCCCCCTCATAGAGATTACGATTGCGCCATTGATTTGGTGCCTGGTGCCAAGCTTCCTAAGGGTAGGATATTTAATCTTTCATGTCCTGAACGTGAAGCTATGAGGGAGTATATCCAAGAATGCCTTGCCAAGGGTTTCATTCGCCCCTCGACTTCTCCTGTAGGTGCTGGCTTCTTCTTCGTGGGGAAGAAGGATGGTGGTCTTAGGCCGTGCATTGACTATCGGAACTTGAATAAGGTCACAGTAAGGAACCAGTATCCCCTTCCTTTGATTCCGGATCTTTTTAATCAGGTTCAGGGGGCCCAATGGTTCTCTAAGTTCGATCTACGGGGGGCATATAACCTTATCCCCATCAAAGAGGGGGATGAGTGGAAGACTGCGTTCAACACGCCCGAAGGTCATTTCGAATACCTGGTCATGCCCTTTGGGTTGTGTAATGCCCCTGCCGTCTTCCAGAATTTTATTAATGAAATTCTGAGAGATTACCTGGGAAATTTTCTTGTAGTGTACCTTGATGACATACTGGTGTTTTCCAAGGACTGGTCCTCCCACGTGGAGCATGTCAGGAAGGTCCTCCAGGTCCTCCGGGAAAATAATCTGTTTGAGAAAACCGAAAAATGTGTGTTTGGGGTACAGGAGATACCATTTTTGGGTCAAATCCTCACTCCTCATGAATTCCGCATGGACCCTGCCAAGGTTCAGGCTGTGGCGGAATGGGTCCAACCTGCCTCCCTGAAGGCGCTACAGTGTTTTTTGGGGTTCGCTAACTATTACAGAAGATTTATTGCCAACTTCTCGGTCGTCGCTAAGCCTCTTACGGACCTCACTCGCAAGGGTGCTGATGTCCTCCACTGGCCTCCTGAGGCCGTCCAGGCTTTTGAGACCCTCAAGAAGTGCTTTATCTCGGCCCCCGTGCTGGTTCAGCCCAACCAAAGGGAGCCATTTATTGTGGAGGTTGACGCGTCCGAGGTGGGAGTGGGGGCCGTCTTGTCCCAGGGTACCAGCTCCCTCACCCATCTCCGCCCCTGTGCTTACTTCTCTAGGAAGTTTTCACCCACGGAGAGTAACTATGATATTGGCAACCGCGAACTTTTAGCCATTAAATGGGCTTTTGAAGAGTGGCGTCACTTCCTGGAGGGGGCCAGACTCAAGGTAACGGTCCTTACTGACCACAAGAATCTGGTTTTCCTAGAATCTGCCCGGAGGCTTAATCCTAGACAAGCTCGATGGGCGCTATTCTTTACCAGATTTAACTTCTTGGTTACCTATAGGGCTGGGTCCAAAAATATTAAGGCTGATGCACTGTCACGTAGTTTCATGGCCAATCCTCCTTCTGAGGAGGATTCTGCTTGTATTTTACCCGCTGGTATAATAGTTTCTGCCACTGATTCTGATTTAGCCTCTGACATTGCGGCTGATCAAGGTTCAGCTCCCGGGAACCTCCCTGGGGACAAGCTGTTTGTCCCCCTGCAATACCGGCTAAGGGTACTCAGGGAAAACCATGACTCCGCACTATCTGGTCATCCTGGAATCTTGGGTACCAAACACCTCATTACCAGAAACTATTGGTGGCCTGGGTTGCCTAAAGACGTTAGGGCTTACGTCGCCGCTTGTGAGGTTTGTGCTAGGTCCAAGACCCCTAGGTCCCGACCTGCGGGCTTACTACATTCTTTGCCCATTCCCCAGAGACCTTGGACCCATATCTCCATGGATTTTATCACCGATTTGCCTCCATCTCAGGGCAAGTCGGTGGTGTGGGTGGTAGTAGACCGCTTCAGCAAGATGTGCCACTTTGTGCCCCTTAAGAAACTACCTAACGCCAAGACGTTAGCTTCTTTGTTTGTTAAACACATTTTGCGTCTCCATGGGGCCCCAGTCAATATCGTTTCTGACAGAGGGGTACAATTTGTTTCCTTATTTTGGAGAGCTTTTTGTAAAAAGTTGGAGATTGATCTGTCCTTCTCCTCTGCCTTCCATCCCGAAACTAATGGCCAAACGGAAAGGACTAATCAATCCCTGGAACAATATTTAAGGTGTTTCATCTCTGACTGTCAATTTGATTGGGTCTCATTCCTTCCCCTCGCCGAATTTTCCCTGAATAACCGGGTCAGTAACTCGTCAGGGGTCTCCCCGTTTTTCTGTAATTTCGGGTTTAATCCAAGGTTCTCCTCAGTTTCTCCTGGTTGTTCCAATAATCCCGAGGTAGAGGACGTTCATCGGGAACTGTGCACAGTCTGGGCCCAGGTTCAGAAGAACCTAGAGGCGTCCCAGAGCGTACAAAAGATTCAGGCGGATAGAAGACGTTCTGCTAACCCCCGGTTTGTCGTCGGGGATCTGGTGTGGTTGTCGTCTAGGAACTTGCGCCTTAAGGTCCCGTCCAGGAAGTTTGCTCCCCGATTTATTGGGCCTTATAAGGTCATTGAAGTCCTCAACCCGGTATCCTTCCGTCTGGAGCTGCCCCCATCCTTTCGCATACACGACGTCTTTCATGCCTCCCTCCTTAAACGCTGCTCCCCGTCCTGGTCCCCCTCGAGGAAACCTCCTGTTCCCGTTCTCACCCCTGAGGGGGTGGAATTCGAGGTGGCCAAGATTGTGGACAGTAGGATGATCCAGGGCTCCCTCCAGTACCTGGTCCATTGGAGAGGATACGGGCCGGAGGAGAGGACTTGGGTACCTGCTCGAGATGTTCACGCTGGGGTATTAGTCAGGAGGTTCCACCTTCTCTTCCCCACTAAACCGGGTTCTCTTAGTAAGGGTCCGGTGGCCCCTCATAAAAGGGGGAGTACTGTAAAGGATGTGCCAGGCACTACGTCTGTGGATACTCCCAGGATTAATCAGTCGACACCTGAGGCCAGACCTCTTAGACTGACACCGGCTCCCACCAATCAGGGTGGCAGGCTCAGGAGTGGGAGAGCCTATCGCGGCCTGGTCAGTCGGAGTTAGCTCCGCCCCCTGTCCATTTATACCTGCCGTTTTCTCTTCCTCATTGCTTGTTATTCTTCTTGGATTCCTGGCCCCACTGCTGCCTTGCTCCAGCCTGCTCCAGCCTGCTCCAGCCTGCTCCAGCCTGCTCCTGCCGTGCTTCTGCCTTGCTTCAGTTCCCGCTTATCCTGCTTCGCTCTGCCCCTGGCTTGCTTCCTGCCCCGTGCTCTGCGTTTGTATACTCCACTACATCCTGATCCTGACTGGCTCGTTCACCACTCCGTTTCCTCACGGTGTTCCGTGGGCTACTGCCCCTTCCCTTGCTTGTTCCCTGTTTGTATCCCCTTGCACTTAGTCAGCGTAGGGACCGCCGCCAAGTTGTACCCCGTCGCCTAGGGCGGGTCATTGCAAGTAGGCAGGGACAGGGCAGTGGGTAGATTAGGGCTCACTTGTTCCCTTCACCTCCTTCCTGCCATAACAATATATATATAAAAATATGCACATACAGGAAAAATATCTGCAGCACGGTGACATGGCGGCAATATGCACAGGGGACAAGTATACTAATATTGTTTGCAGGGTAGAGACATGTCGTAGAAGGGGATTTAGGTTTTCTTACCTCAGAGTGACGATCAGGCGTTCCTCTGGAGAAATGCAACGTCTCATGGTGGTGTCCTGGAAGATGAGTCCAGGACGAAGGTCCGCCAGCAGACAGTCAAAAGTTTGAACGGACATACGGCAGTAGCTGAGGAACTTGTCCGGGTGCTGCCGCAGGTCTGAGTACAGCATGTTAAAATGCCCCTTCCTAAGCCGTTGGGAGACAATGGGGTGAACCCAATATCTCCTCCTCCTCCTCGGTTCTTCGTCCAGCATTGGTGGTTGCTGTCCAAATCGCCTGGAGAGGAGCCAGTACAGGAGTACATCGTCCACATCATCAGAAGACATCTTCGCAGTGAGGAACTCACAAAAAACACAGCTATATCAGCAGCGCAATGTGACCGAACTCGCACAAAGCAAAGATCTGGAAAAATGCACAAGGAAATGGCTCCTGAGCGATCATGTGACCTTCTAAAGGGGTTGGACCAAGCTTTTGACATCCTGTTTAAATTTTCCTTTTTTATTTTATTTTTTTTCATCCGCATTTTGCGGATTACATACGGATGAACTGCGGATTACATACGGATGAACTGCGGATGACATTTCACGGAACACGGTCCTGGAATTTGCGGACCAGAAAAACACTAGGGTCGTGTGCATGAGGCCTTAATCCCATTCCCGTGCCATCCGGTGGCAATGCAGACCTGCTTTCTTCTGAGCAGGTCTGCTGGGGTCGAATGACGCAAGTGGCACTATGACTTCATCGCGCCGCTTGCGTCGTTGAAAAGCGCTGATTGACAGGGCAAGTCATAGTGCCCTGCCAATCAGCGCCTTTCATAGACGTAAGAAGCGCAAATAAGTAATCTCGCCGCTTGAGTCATTGAAAGGCGCTGAATGGCAGGCTATGGACTGTACCCTGCCATTAATCACCTATAGTGCAAAAGGGGGTCATAGACAGTGGGCCCTGGTGCCCCCACCCCTTCCCTTTAGTTGCGCCCGGAGCACATGCCCCACCTGCCACCCCCTAGCTACGCCCCTGCATAATAGGTTGCTAAAGTGACTAAGCCTTCAGCAACAGGTGTCCTCAAGGTTTTTCTTAAAACAAATGGCCACTCCCCTAGCCCTATTAGACAAAATCTGCATGCAGAACCCTGTAGTATCGGAAGGCCTTGGTACAATTATGGGGTAAATTAAGGCCTCGTACATTGTGGGAGATAATAGTTAATGGCATAATGGCGGGAAAGCAGAAACATAAAAATAAGACTTACATGCACAAGATGGTGAATTGTAGCTTAAGTGTGCAGAGATCTTTGTGACTCTGTGCAAGTTGGATCCCGGTCAAGAGGCATAGGGTAAAATGGAATAGAAACAAGAAGGAAATAAAAGAGAAATCCTATGAACACGGGACAAGTGGAACGGATATCTCATGAGTAGAGAATAGGTCCTGTGGGCAAAAAGATGAATAATTAATTGCAAACAATATAAAATGAATAACAAGTGACAAATCAATGTAACAAAGCACTAGGCACTAGAATAGGCACTAGAAAAGGCAGGGGCCTTTCGGGTTTGAGATAATGAAGGAAGATATTTAGTGAACAAAAAACAACATATGTAACTCCATTAGGAAGGGAAAGAGATAAAAGAAAAGAAGGGTGAGCAAGGCTTTATATCTTTTTTCTGAGAACTAATTTGGAAGGAAAAGAAAAGAAAGAAAAATAAATAAAATAACAATGAAGTAAAAATGCTTAAAAAATTTAAGCAAACATTAAAGGTAATCAAAATAGTAAATCATGCCCTAGAGTCTACTTAATTTAATAAACAAGAGTGTCACATGTGGACAACCTCCAGTGGACAGAAGTCCGCAAATGTCAACTAGTGCGCACAAGCTGCATATATAGCAGAGCAATATACAGTTCACGGTAAGATGCTTAGACCTAAGGTTTTCAGGAGATTTGTGTAGAAGCCGTTGTGGTAGATGAAGATAATCTTGAGATTCCAGGAAGAGCATTGGAGGAGGGAACGTAAAAGCGAAGCTTGGAGAAATACAATCAGCCTCCTTCAGGAGACATTACAGTATGGAGTACGTCAAGATAGAAGAACTGCAACTTGAAGGGGAAATCCCACCTTTATTTAATATTCATTGCCTGGAGTACTTCTAGGTAGGGCTTCATAGCGTGGTATTTTGCACTGGTCGATGGGGAAAAATCAGCAGAGAGCTGGTATGTGTGACCTTGAAAATCCAATGAAGAGGTATTGTGAACTGCAGTAATAAGTTGCTTTTTAGTGCGATATTAGTGGAACTTCATGACTTTGTCACATGGAGGCTCATCAGGTTTGCGCCTTGGTTAGTGCATAAAAGATATGATCCAGTTCAAGGCTTTTTTTTTTTCCAATTCAAAATTTGTATTGGTTTTAATACAAACAATTACAAAAACATTCGGAGAAAATGTGTGCCCATAATAAAAGGAACATGACAAATAGGGCACAGCCCAAACAGAAGGGTAAGCATCACAACCCATGAAGAGCACACAGTACAACAGCTATCTGAGCAATCATAACGGGAATGAGCATTGCTTAAAAGTAAAGGGAAAGAAACATACAATAATTCAACTTCCTACATATCCTAAAATTAAATGGCCATAGTATGTGAGCACAATCACAGGAAGCAAATGACCCTTCAAATTAGACACAAGAAAGAAAGGGAGAGATAGAATGGGAGACAAACCAAGGCAAGGGAGAGACAAGGAGAGTTCATAGTGAACCTGGACTCCAGCACCAGAAAAGCATGGGTAAATAAGAAAAAGTAGCTATGCACCTGATAAATACCTGGGTGGAGCAAGCAAACCCCTCAACACTCGCATTCAGTCCCCTCTCATGGGGGAGGATGCGTACTGGGCTTCAAGCCACTACAGTACGGTAGGTGGGAGAAGAGAGAAACAGAAGCCATTGAGACCATGTGTCCGTATATCGCGCAGAGGCAGCCGGGGATTGAGCCAGGAGGTGTTCCATACGCTGTATTAAGGCAACCTCCTGAAACCATTCATCCAACAGTTGAGGAACTGCCGTTGTCCACTTGCAGCCTGAAGGAGGTGCCTAATTAGGGAGCGTTTGTAAATGGGTAGTGGCATAGGGAACATAAATACAAGGGCCACCTCGGGAGAACTAGGGACCGAGACCCCAGAAACTTCCAATTTAATTTTAAGAACAGCCTCCCAAAAACTCTGCAAGGAGGGGCAACTCCACCATATATGAGACATGGATCCCCCCAACGCCCCGCAGCGCCAACATGTGTCAGCTACAGATGGGTACCATTTATGTAGGGCAGAAGGGACCCGATACCACCTAGAGATAATTTTGTAGCTAGTTTCCCGGGCTCATATGGCTATCGAGGCTTTCTGGGACAGGCAGAAAGATCGCCTCCATTGTGCGTCAGCAAATGTCATGTTCAATTCTGTCTCCCAAGCCTTGCAGAAGGATGGGAGTTGAGGGGATCGCTGCGAGAGGAGTAATTTATAGAGTGTGGAGATGGCATGTGCAGGAGACAGGGTAGAAACACACAAGCGTTCAAAGTCAGTAAGCGGTCGGTGAAGGTGGGCATGGCGCTTAGTAGCACTATAGAAATGTTGTAACTGGGAATATTAAAATACGTGACACGATGAAGGCGTTTCGGCTGGGCAGATAGTGGTTAAAGGGAGCAAAGAAGAGTCGGATAAGACCTGAGTGAAGTACATGGGATTGGTGGAAGACCTACCCAGGAAGGAAAGATGCGCTTCCCCAGCAGGAAATGCTGGGTTGTCAGTAATAGGGGTAAGTGGTCCCAGTGGGTCCACGAGCGAGCCCCCTATCCCAGAGGAACGCAATGCCAGGAGGGTATGGAAAACAACAAAGGAGTTAGGTCTCGGTCTGTTCCCACGTAGGGTCCATGGCAAACTAGATAGGGTACAGGTACAGAGTTGTTGGGCTAAGCGAACCCAGAGTTTAGAGTCATGATGATGAAAAAAGTCGAGGACACGGGCATGAGTCGACGCCAGATAAATAAGACGACAATCCGGCAGACCAACCCCACCCGCGTCCCTGGATCGAGTAAGAATTGTCCTACTCAGGCGGGGACGACCCATTGGCCAGATGAAGGATCCAAAACACTGTTGGATACGTAGCCAATAAGAGGATGGGATGGAGATAGGGATCGTCTGCAGGCGGTACAACAATCTGGGGAGGAGTGACATTTTAATAATATTGATATGGCCAAACCAGGAGAATTCCCTTTTATGCCACGAGGCTAGATCTGTGCGTAATTTGCTTAGTAAAGGGGCAAAGTTATTAGTAAACAGTTGGGAGAGGTCAAAGATTATACACACACCTAAATAAGTTATACCCCTAGAAGGCCAGGAAAAAGGGAAATTACTTTTGAGGCGTGATAGTGTCGAGGGTGAGAGGGACACATTCAAATCCTTAGACTTGGAGAAGTTGATCTTAAAATTGGACCATGATCCAAAACGGGACAGCTCGGACATCAAAGATGGAAGAGATACATAGGGTTCGTAAGATAAACCAAAAGGTCATCAACAAATGCAGAGCACTTATATTCCGTCCCACCTATGAGAATACCCTTAATATCCGAGCTGTTCCGGATGGAGGCCATGAGATGCTCCATGACGAGGATGTACAACAATGGAGAGAGAGGGCAATCCTGCCTGGTACCGTTATGAATAGCAAAGGGCGCAGAGAGTGAGACGTTTATTTTTAATTGGGCAGATGGGGAATGATAAAGGGCCATAATTTTACTTATAAGGGAAGGTCCTAGGCCTATATGTTTGAGAGTCTGGTGAAGGGCGGGCCAGGATATCCTATCGAACGCCTTTTCGGCATCCAGAGACAGGATCATGAGAGGGATGTGATGGGACTGGGCATGATGAATGATATCTAAGATTTTCAGGGTATTATCATGCGCCTCCCGGCCAGGCACAAAGCCCACCTGACCTACATGGACTAAATGGGGAAGATGTTTATTCAAACTGTTAGCAAGCAATTTGGCATAGATTTTTAAGTCCACATTGAGCAAGGAGATGGGGCGATAGCTGGAGCAGAGCTGAGGGTCTTTACCCGGTTTAGGAATGACCATGACATGTGCCAATGTGGAGCCCGTGGGAAAAAAGACTTCAGGGGAAATAGAATTAAAGGCTTGGAGAAGAAGTGGCGCCAAACAGTCTGTCAATGTTTTATACAATTTGGCAGTATATCCATCCGGTCCGGGACTCTTCCCCCCTGGAAGATCCTTAATAACTACAAGGATCTCCGGCAAGGTAAAATCAGCATCCATCTCCTCAGCCATCGCACTAGATAAAGGCGTGAAACGAGAGGGGAGAGAGGCTCGGTCCGGGGAGGAAGAGCAAGCGGAGGGTCGAAGGTTATATAGATCAGAGTAAAAGGTGTTAAAGTAATCCGCAATTTCGGGGGTCGGAGGAACCACATGACCAGAAGGGTATTTAATATTTGTTATATGGGATTGGGCTAACTGAGCCTTTAACGCTACGACTAACATGCGTCCGCTTTTGTTACCAAATTCATAAAACTTACTCTTACAAACTTGGAGAGCACGCTGTTGGGCCGAGTCTAACAGACATCTGACCTCTTGGCGGGCACTCTGTAACACCCGTAAGAGTGGAAGAGAGTACACGCTTGTGAGCCAATTCGAGGGAGCTGATTTTTTGGAGAGCAAGATTCAGGGAGTGGGCCTGTTCTCTTTTAAGGCGTGCTCGATGTTTTATGAGGACACCGCGGAGCACACAATTGAGCGCCTCCCACTGCATCATAGGAGAAGTGGTATCACAGGCGTGATCGGACGTGAAGTGCTCAACCGTTTGCAACAGCTCAGCACCACAGACCCCATCAAGGAGCAGGGACCCGTTAAGTCTCCAGGACCAGGGATCTTTAGTGAGAAAAGGAAGGTGTAAGGTACAAAACACTGGGGCATGATCCGACCATAATATATTGCCTATGGACGTGGAAACAGCCCAGGGGAGGGCATGATGTTGGAGGAGGATGTAGTCTAAGCTACTGTAAGTGCCATGTGGATTAGAGTAAAAGCTATAGTCTTTATCAGAGGGATGTTGAAGGCGCCAAACATCACATAGTTGAAGCTGTGAAAGTGTGCGTCGCACCCGTCTGATAGCACCATAGGCGACACTGGAGCAACCAGTAGAATTATCTAGAGTCGGTGTAAAGGATTTGCCAGGCACAACTTCTGTGTATACTCCCATAGGCAATCAGTCTGCACCTGAGTCTGTGTCTCTGAGACTGACTCCATCTTCCACCACTCAAGATGGCAGGCTTAGGAGTGGGAGAGCCTATCGCAGCCTGGCCAGACGAAGCTAGCTCCCGCCCTCTGTCTATTTATACCTTCCTTTCCTGTTCCTCCTTTGCTTGTGATTCTTCTCGTGTGGTTTCCTGGCCCAGCTAAAGCTTCTGACTATTTGATCCTGCTCCATACTGACCATGGCTTACTGACTACTCTCCTGCTCTGCGTTTGGTACCTCGTGCACTCCTGGTTTTGACTCGGCTCGTTCACCATTCTTGTTGCTCACGGTGTTTCCGTGGGCAACTGCCCCTTTCCCTTTGCTTTGTGTTCCCTTGTCTGTTTGTCTCGTGCACTTACTGAGCGTAGGGACCGCCGCCAAGTTGTACCCCGTCACGTAGGGCGGGTCGTTGCAAGTAGGCAGGGACAGAGTGGCAGGTAGATTAGGGCTTACTTGTCCGTTTCCCTACCCCCGTCATTACAGTCGGGTCCAAGGTAAGATTAAAGTCGCCGAATAACACCACAGTCCCCCATACAACCGGGAGGGCAGTGTCTATGAGATGAAGAAGGAAAGGGACCTGACCGGTATTAGGGGCGTAGGCAATGATCACAGTGAACTCACGCCCAGCAATGTTTAAAACTAGGATGATATATTTAGCTTTAGTATCGGTGACAATATTGACGACCTGACGAGTGAGGGATTTATGAAGAGCTATGGCAACTCCACAAGATCTGGAGTGTGAATTGTTACTAAAATGCCAGTGTGTGTAAAATTTGTGTCTAATAGCAGGGGAGTAACCCTCCTTAAACTGTG
The DNA here is from genome assembly GCF_050947455.1 of Rhinoderma darwinii. NCBI lineage: Eukaryota > Metazoa > Chordata > Amphibia > Anura > Rhinodermatidae > Rhinoderma > Rhinoderma darwinii. The sequence goes on along the minus strand of NC_134698.1, from coordinate 43,153,735 downwards.
TTTCCTGGAAACATGCAATATGTACTTTATGCTTATGAAGGTGGTGCAGGCTTTGCGCTCTCTTCTCAGGCGTATTCAACCCCTTCACATTTAAAGAGGCTACAGTGAGGTCAGCCATGGACATATGCAGAACCGCATTCTAAAACATTCCAGAAATAACAGGAAAGGTAGGAGTCCAGGATCACCACAAGTAAGAGGAAGAGAAGAGGGGGAAACAGTCTGGGGTAAGAAAACACAGCATGAAAGAAAAAAAAAAGACAGCAACACAGAGCTAAACACAAAAATGTGAAGGACCAAAAAGCGACAACTGCGCTCTGGATTGGTCCTGTACCTATGGGGGAAGATGACAGCTACGCATGAGAGTGACAAGCTCTGCCAAGCATATAACAACATAAAAATAAATATAAACAGCTATTATTATAGATACATTGAAAATAGAGGGGAAAGCATATGGTAGCAGTAGTGAATACAATATCTAAGGCAGAAAACAAACTAGGCATCTCACAGTAAGCAAGAACAAAGAAGGACTTCCAGGAACTTAAAGAATCACGTAAGGCAAACTTAGTCCTGGAGTGGACAATCAGGGCTCCAAGCAGCGCAAGTCCTCAAGCTGAACGGGCAGTCTCCTCTGGCTGTGTAGGTTCCCGGTCGCGTCCGCGACCGAACCGTCTTCTGGGACCACTCGGGGGCCGATCCCCTATAGAATCCGGGTGTGAAGAAGGAGGGCATCCTATTTGGGATCCTCTGCCAGCAGAAGACAACGGGGATCTCTTGGAGTGAGACGGAAGGAAGGCCTAGATCCCTGAGGAAATCAGGCAAGTCATTGGTAGATCTCAGCGTATATGTGTGACCATCGCGTCTGACCATTAATATAGACGATGCCTCGATTCCGAAGAACCTCCAAAAGGGGCTGAAGAGCTGCTCTTTGAGCCAGAGTGTGCCTAGACAGATCCGGCTGTATACGAATCTGCGTCCCGTGATGAAAAATGGTTGGCTGTTGTCTGTTTTTTTGCAGAATAGCGTCTTTTATTGCATAGAAATGTAACCGGCAAATGACATCTCTGGGCCTCTGGTCATCAAGGCTCAGTGGACGTAGGGCTCTATGAGCACGATCCAGTTCAATATGGGTATTTGGTGGACGACCCAATAACGTGTTTAAGATGGTGGACAATGTGGAGCAAAGATCGGATGCAGGAATAGATTCAGGCAGTCCCCTAATAAGTATGTTGTTCCTCCAATTACGATTCTCAATGTCATCAAGATGTTGTTGCAGAGTAAACAATTGAGCAGAGTGATGCAGCAAAGTGGATTGCATGGTGACAAGTGTTGCAGTGTCAGTGACACGGTCGTGAGCAAGGGTATCCACTCTCGTAGAAAGTGAGGAAAGTTCAGGTCGAAGCTGTGAAAACTCCAATTTACATTAGTCCACAATCTGTTTAGCAAAGGAAGTCATATCAGCCCTAGTGGGCAGCGTTTGGACCATCTGACGAATGTCCAAAATAGTTGCCGGTCTATCCTCACAAACAGGTACAACTGTATGACTTAATCTGAAAACAGCCGGCATTTCACCCGGATTGCGGGCAGAGTCCAGAACATGGTAGCTGGGAGAGAGGATGGCGTAACCCTGGCTGCGGGCATGGGAGAGAAGTAAGGACTGATGAGACGAGGGAGACCCCTGTGGCATCGAGGATGGAGAGGACAGCTGGACATGCAGGGAGCTACCCCATGAGGAGCCAGAGGACCATGTGGGGGTAGCTCCCAGTGGTCCAGGGCCCTGGTGAGGCTGGAGGCGTATGCGGGCCTGAGCAGCGGAAAGGGGAACATGAGGTCCATGACCCCAGTACTCACTGTGCAGATCCATCGGTGGAGAGGAGGTGTCCCGTGGGGACCAGGCCTGAAGGCAGGGCTGATGCAGAGGCTCAGAGACAGCGGGCCAGCAGTCCCCCAGTGCAGGTGTGCCTGTGCTGTGTGGTAGCCAGTTCAAGTCTTTTAAATGGAATGTTGGGTGTACTTTTCTGGAATAAGGCAGTGGCATTGATTGAAGGTCAGTAATGGTCTCAGTGAGCCCTCTAACATGCAGATTGTCTCTTATTGTTATAAAAATCTTCTAGTTTCTTGTTCAGAGCATGTATTGCATCCTGTAAAAATTCCATATCTTTACCTTGGGAGTCCAGGGCAGGGCAGAAGAGACCGAGTCCAGTCCATGCAATCCTCTAGAGCAGCTGTGCGTGCTCCCAATTCCATGATTTCTTTAGTCAGCTTAGCGGACATTGCAACCAGCTCAGAATGAAGAATTTTCTGAAATTGCGCTAGCAGAGCAGCAGAGTCGGGGATGGATGGTTGAGCACGTGTCGCTACCTTAGAGTTGGTGATCTCAAGTTCGGAGACATCTGAAGCTGAGGATCAGGAGGATTCGTCTATTAGGACAAGGTCGGATGCTATTTTAGTACAGAACCTCATGCTAGAGGCACTTCTAGTTCTGACATCTGCTGCAATCGACATGGCATCAGGACTAGAAGAATATTACCATTATTAATATATATTTATAGTCCTGTGAAGCAAGGTACATGTGGATCCTTTTTGTGTGGTTGCCTGTCACTTTATGAGAACTGCAAATATTTACTGAGAGACTGCTCAAGTGTTTATTAGTTCATGTTATGCATATTTGTTGTATTGCACCGTGTATATATATATATATATATATATATATATATATATATATATATATATATGTTATTCTGTCTTACAGACTCGTTGAGGGCAGGCCGCGATGCCATGTGGTGCTGACATATACGCAGGGCTATCATTGTACAAAGGAATTAGAGGCTTCTGGGGGAGAGTGACAGGGGAGGTATGGAAAGATGGGTAGGCCCAGGTATGGACTGGTGCTGGCAGGAAATGGAGCGTGGTGACGCTGATGCGCTGCGCCACCATGCTGTCAGGAGGGGGCTCAGGAGAGCCCATAAAGGAAAAAGCTTGGTGCCATTTGAGGATAAAGCGAGTAAAACGCGTGAGGTGCTAGAACTAGTTGCAGTACGGCCTGAAGTGCGTGCCATGGGGTGATTGGTGAGCTGACTGGAGATGATTAGGGTTCTGGAGGTTGATAGAGACAGTCCGTGGTAGAGCGTCTCTTGCTAGTACTCACTTCAGGCCATTGCTGAAGCATTGACGGCTGCATTGTATTTTTGTCCGGAGTGGTTAGCTCCGGAAAGTCTGGGGAAATAGCCTGAGCGGTACTGTGTTCAAACCCTGGGAAGCTATAGAGGCCTTGTTAGGGCAGTAGGGGGAACCCTATATTCGTGGGCCAGCGAGGAAGCTACAGTGAGGTTTGGTTGACCTGCAAGCCTCAGATGTGTACTAGTAAGTGCAGTCCTGGATTACTCTGGACCTTGATCTCTTAAAGACTGGGAGTGTAGGCAGGGGCATAGCTAGCGGGGCAGGCGGGGCATGTGCCCCGGGCGCAACAGAGGGGGGTGCCAGCGCCACCTCCTCCTGCACTATAATTGTACCTGTGTCTATAGGACACAGGTACAATTAGAAGCAATGAATTGCCAGGTACGTTCCGTGCCCGGCTATTCAGCGCTTTTGTACCAGTGAAGCGACTGGTACCTTTTATACCAGTGAAGCTTCCGTCGCTGAAAGGCGCTGAATGACAGGCAAAGTCATCCTGCCCAGCCAATCAGCGCCTTTTATAGACGCTTCGTTCACCCCCAGGAGACCTGCGCAGAAGAGAGCAGGTCTCCATTGCTGCCGGCCAGCGTGGGAGCGGGATTAAGGTGAGTTTGAATAGTTGTTTTTTCTTTATTGTAATAAAAAAGTGTGTGGCTGTATCAACAGGGGGGACTTTATCTATGGGGGGGACTTTATCTACACGGGGGGGCTTTATCTACGGGGGGAACTTTATCTACACGGGGGGAACTTTATCTACACGGGGGGGGCTTTATCTAGAAGGGGGACTTTATCTATGGGGGAACTTTATCTACGGGGGACTTTATCTACGGGGGCTTTATCTACACGTGGGGGCTTTATCTACAAGGGGGACTTTATCTACGGGGGGCTTTATCTACACAGGGGTGGGCTTTATCTACAAGGGGGACTTTATCTACGGGCGGGACTTTATCAACAGGGGGGCGCTTTATCTACACGCGGGGGGGCTTTATCTACGGGGGGTGTCTAGCTACAGGGGGGCAATATACTGGGGTGGGATATCTATGGAGCACCATATACAGGGGTGGGCTATATCTACAGGGGGCTATATACAGGGGTGGGCGATCTATGGAGCACTATGTACAGGGGTGGGCTATATCTACAGGGGGGCTGTATATAGGGGTGGGCTATGTGTGGACCACTATATACAGGGGTGGACTATATGTGGAGCACTATATACAGGGGTGGGTTATATCTACAGGGGGCTATATACAGCGGTGGGCTTTCTGTGGAGCACTATAGGGGGAGCTATTTGTGGAATAATATATACAGGGGTGGGCTATATCTACAGGGGGACTATATACAGGGGTGGGCTATATCTACAGGGGGGCTATATACAGGGGTGGGCTATCTGTGGAGCACTATATACAGGGGTGGGCTATATCTACAGGGGGCTATATACAGGGATGGGATATCTGTGGAGCACTATATACAGGGGTTGGCTATATCTACAGGGGGGCTATATACAGGGGTGGGCTATCTGTTGAGCACTATATACAGGGGTGGGCTATATCTACAGGGGGGCTACATACAGGGGTGGGCTATCTGTGGAGCACTATATACAGGGGTGGGCAATATCTACAGGGGGCTATATACAGGGTTGGGCTATACGTGGAGCACTATATACAGGGCTGGGCTATATCTACAGGGGGTCTATATACAGGGGTAGGCTATCTGTAGAGCACTATAGGGGGAGCTATTTGTGGGACACTATATACAGGGGTGGGCTATATGGGGGCACTATCTACAGGGGACACTATCTACATGGGGCTCTATGGGGGGAACTATCTATAGGGGGCACAGTGTGTGTGTATGGGACACGGTGTATGGTGCTATTATAATTAGAGATGCAGTGTATGGCGCTATTATATTTAGGGGCATAGTGGGTGGTATAATGAGAACTTTATCTTTATTTATAGGTGTAGAAATGTTGGAAAAGTGAGAAGCTGAAGACATCTGAGCGGCAAACTGCAGAAATGGGCTGTGACCGGGAGAAGTCATCATAGAGGTCTGGACCGGATGGAGAAAAAGAACTAGAATCTGAGATGTCACCGGTGAGTCACCTAATGTAAATGTTCATTCTGCCTCTAATCAGCACTGTAGTCACTGTATGATCTGCTGCGAGATGATGGGTGGTATGATTATGATATGATTTATTTTTTGTGAAACAGCAACTCCCAGCATATCCTTATCATAGTTTGGGCCATGCTGGGAGCTGTAGTTTTACGCAGTACATATCTATACGGCAGGGGTTGCACTAAAATTAGCTGCATTTGTGCTGGTGCTGTATATATGTATTGTGCTTGGTTCTAATGCAGTATTTATGTACTGAGCTTTGTTCTGGTGCTGTGTATATGTAATGAGCTTGGTTCTGGTATTGTGTGTAGAACTATATTGCTTGTAATATGTGGAAAAGAAATGTGGAAAAGAAATGACACGTCATTGATTGGTAGAGAAAACAAACACGGCGAGGGGGAAGGAGATGTCGGAAAGAGGTTGGGGGGGGCGCCAAACTGAATCTTTGCCCCGGGTGCTGGAGAACCTAGCTACGCCTCTGGTGTAGGAAAAGACCCGAGACTGGGCCTGAAGTTCTTGTGGTGAAGGTGCTTGTCATGTGTGATTTTGGAGAAACGTTAGAAGACAGAGTCCTTAATAAACTTAACAATTCAGATTCAGGGAGCAGTTTCAAAAAGGCAGAAAACTTGAGATTCATGGAGCCATAAAATGAGAGTTCCCTAAGTACAGGAGTGGGAAAAGAGACGAATGTCTGACTATAGGTGGGAATTCTGTGGGAGAGAAGTGTAAAGCTACATTCACACGAGTGTGACAGATTTACGCATGTAAAAATCTGCTTAAATCTGGTCCGTGTGCGTTGCGTTATTGCATCTGTGCTTTGCAAGTGCCATGCGTTTTCCACGCACTCTCAAAGCACATTTTTTTTAATTGAGTGGGCTGTGTGTGGTTTTCATGGGCGCGTTGGTGCGTGAAAACGCACCAAAATAGGGCATGCAGTGAGATTCACGCAGCGAATACTCGCTGCAAGAAAACTTCTGCAGGTGTGAACGGCCCAATTGAAATCAATGGGTCCGTGTGCTGTGTGTGATTTCCATGCACAGCACACGGACGTGTCTTACGCTCGTCTGAATGAGCCCTAAGGCCTCATTTACACGAGCGTAATATACGCGCGTGCGACGCGCTTGCTTTTCACGCGTGTCATACGCACCTATATTACTCTATGGGGCAGTGCAGACGATGCGTGAATTTTGCGCAGCGCGAGTGCGTTGCGTAAAACTCACGACATGTTCTATAATCGTGCGTTTTTCGCGCATCACGCATCCATTGAAGTCAATGGGTGCGTGAAAACCACGCATGCCGCACGGAAGCACTTCCGTGCGAACTGCGTGATTCGCGCAAGAGCTGTCAAACTGAATGTAAACAGAAAAGCACCACGTGCTTTTCTGTTTACAAACATCCGAACGGAGTGTCTTAGACATGAGCGAACCGAACTTTACCGGGTTCGGCCGAACTCGTTTTGACCGAACCCGGCAGGAGACAGTCACTGTGCACGGTGCTGAAAGAGTTAAACTGGTTCAGCACCCTGGACAGTGACTTCCGATTCCAATATACGTGAACGTGTAAAAAAAAAAAAAAAGTTCTGACTTACCGATAACTCCCGGCTTCTTCCTCCAGTCTGACCTCCCGGGATGACAATTCAGTCCAAGTGACAGCTGCAGCCAATCACAAGCCAAGCACAGGCTGCAGCGGTCACATGGACTGCTGCGTCATCCAGGGAGGTGGGGCCAGATGTCAAGAGAGGCGCGTCACCAAGGACGCGTCACCAAGGACGCGTCACCAAGGCAACGGCCGGGAAGTTCTCGGTAAGTACGAACCTCTTTTTTTTTAAACAGGTTACTCGATATGGTGATCGGAATGCACTGTCGAGGGTGCTGAAAGAGTTGCTGCCGATCAGTTAACTCTTTCAGCACCATGGACAGTGACTGACGTCGACTAGCCTCATCTCTATGATGGCGGCTGCGCGAAAATCACGCAGCCGCGCATCATACACGGATGACACACGGAGCTGTCAATTGCCTTTTGCGCATGCAAAACGCTGCGTTTTTTTCGCGCGCAAAACGCACACGCTCGTGTAAATGAGGCCTAAGGCTGTGTGTAGTAAGACAATCTGGGTGTGATCTCTGTGAGACAAGTTGAGACCTGCAGAGGAAGTGTTGCTCGTTGATTAAGGGCCTGTTCACATCTGAATTAAAGGCTCCATTACGGGCCTCCGTCCCATCCCAAAATACCTGGAAAAATAGTGCAGCATTCTACAGTATTGTTTCCAGTGAAAACAACAGACACACCGACGGAAACCCAACGGTACCCATTAAAGTCAATGGGTTCCATCGGGCGCCGATGATGTACCGCTTCCAGTATTTTCGTTATTCTGCTCCTCTGATGGAGCAGAGCAACGAAAACACTGAACACAAATGTGAACTGGCCCTAAGTGTTCCACTTGGTTAATTATTTTGTAATGTTTAAAAATCTGCACGACTTCATTAGTTTAGTAACCAAGATTGTGTGCTTCTTATATAACGGTTTAGCTAATTGTGCATCTTGAAGAGATATAAACAAAACACTTTGTGTATGACTCTACTTACAGTTGTGTCCAGGAAGTTGAACTGTTCAAACTTGACTTGGTCTGCGATTGTCATATGAGGTATGCTTTAATTTAGCCGTGACAGCTATGACGAATGTGTTTTCAAATGAATTGCATAGATACTGATGGATTCCGTTGACTTGTAATGGGGTCTATCTGGTTTCCATCGGTGTTCAAGTATTTTTGACAGTAAGGGTATGTGCACACGATAACTGCAATTACGTCTGAAATTACGGAGCTGTACTCATGTTTTGCTGGGCGTCTTTTACGAACGTAATTTGGAGCTGCTCTTCATTGAAGTCAATGAAAAACGGCTCCAATTACGTCCCAAGAAGTGTCCTGCACTTCTTTTGACGAGGCTGTAATTTTATGCGCCGTCTTTTGACAGCGACGCGTAAAATGACAGGTCGTCGGCACAGTACATCGTAAAACCCATTGAAAGTAATGGACAGATGTTTGCCGACGTATTGGAGCCGTTTTTTCAGACGTAATTCGAGGCGTAAAATGCCTCCATTACGTCTGAAAATAGGTCGTGTGAACCCAGCCTAAGGGCTTATTCAGACGAACGGGATATACGTCCGTGCAACGCGCATGATTTTCACGCGGGTCGCATGGACCTATATTAGTCCATGGGGCAGTGCAGACTGTCAGTGATTTTTGCGCAGCGTGAGTCCGCTGCGTAAAACTCACGACATGTCCGTTCTTTTGTGCGTATTTCGTGCATCACGCACCCATTGAAGTCAATGGGTGTGTGAAAATCATGCGCACCACACGGAAGCACTTCCGTGGGACACACGTGATTCGCGCAACAGCAGTAAAACTATGAATGTAAACAGAAAATCACCACGTGCTTTTCTGTTTACAAACATAAAAACGGAGTGTCATAATGATAGTGGCTGCTCGAAAATCACGCAGCCGCGCATCATACGGGGCTGACACACGGAGCTGTTAAGTGCCTTTTGCGCACGCAAAACACAGCGTTTTTTTTTGTGTGCGCAAAACGCACACGCTCGTGTGAATCCGGCCTAAGAGTAGTGCTTCAAACTATGTTCATCTCCCTGTTAACAATAGACCAGAACTCCAACTATTGTAATAGGCACTAATTCTATTTATTATATTCTTCTGAACTTTTTACTACTGTATATTCTTTAATTGTTCTCAAATAACTTTCTTACCTGGGACAGCTTGGTTTTATGCAAAAACTCATGTGTTGGAATTTGCTATATGTATTATATTTGTTCTTAATTTTGTTTGGAAATGTAATAATGGTCCCACCCAGCGGCAGGCTTATTTATTTTCACATTGCCATGACTTCACAAAACTTACTTTGAAGACTTCCTAGATTTAGGCCGGGTTCACACCTGCGTCAGCGTTTCTTACATTTCCTTAAAGTGCCAGACCCCTTTTGTAGTAAATACACATTATTATATATAATAGTGGTGCCCATTTGTAAAATATAATTATTTTTTTTACATAAGACTTCCGTATCATAGAGTGTGGGTTTACATACATAGTATAGTCTAACACTCATTTGCATCACTCTGACTTTGGTTTATGAGGGGGGGGGGGAAGCATTTAATTACATTCATTAGCATTTGTATGACATCTGCTAGATTGTGCACTTGCTACAGTTTCCATTATTAGAATAGGTATGTAAGCTTGCATTGACATGAAGGATTTCTTAAGATTAAAAATAGAAAATTGAAATGAATATGTAAACTACAGCTTGAAAACTTTTCACAAGTCATTTACATAGTCTTTCTTTTTTCCCTCTGCTTCTGTGGAATATTTCTGGTAAAACATTAAATGCCCTTGTTATTCTGCTAGAAAACAAAATAAAATCTGCATAATTCCCTGACAATTGTGCGTTGCATACATTCTATATGTGAATGTGTCCTTAGACTGTGCAATTTTACGAGCTGAGCTTTAAACATATTTCAGCTGACAAAACCTATTGATGCGTTATGCATTATATTTAACAGCCATTTATGTTTTTATAAAGCCTTCCACACACTGTAATGTACATTGTGTACTAGCAGTAACCAATCCTATGTAGTTATAATTCTTGTAGCTGCAAAACAAGCATAAACATAGCTTAATAGTTTACATTTATAACATTTTAAAACATTTTAAATAACAAAGAATGTAAAAGATTATTTGATGCATAATTTTCAACCATTATTAGAGTCAAGGTGAATACCTGGATTAAATTGCCAATCTCTATGATGGGCTGAGCAAATCCGATAAAAATTACCCTGCTGCCACAACCTTTATATGTACTTCACAATCGGCTTGTGTAGCTTCCATTATACATATTTAAGAAAATCAATGGATTTTTCTAGATCTTTTGGAAAAAAGGAGTTCTCCATATTAACTTGGAGAAATTACAGATACCTTGGCAGAGAAGGTGTAGTTAATTCCTGGATATACTTCTCGGCTTCACAACTACACAGTTACAGGGGTGACTCTAGAAGTTGGACATTACAACATTGTTTGGGAAGGAAAGTATTGCTTAAGTCTCTGGAAGCACACAGGTTTAAGTTAATTTTCCCTAAATGCCCACCTTAGATTTAAATCACAAAACGTACTGGAAATGTAGGGAAGTATTGGGTAACACTGGTTGTACAAAATATATGCCATTATACGGTAATGCCTATTTTTGGGAGTTTCAGTCTCTTAACCCCTTAAGGACGCAGCCTAGTTTTGGCCTTAAGGCTCAGAGCCCATTTTTCAAATCTGACATATTTCACTTTATGTGGTAATAACGTCGGAATGCTTAAACCTACCCAAGCGATTCTGAGATTGTTTTCTCGTGACACATTGGGCTTCATGTTCGTGGTAAAATTTGGTCGATATATTCAGTGTTTATTGGTGAAAAATTGCAAAATTTAGAGAAAATTTTGAAAAAATTGCATTTTTCAGAATTTAAATGCATCTGCTTGTAAAACAGACGGTTATACCACCCCAAATAGTTACTAGTTCACATTTCCCATATGTCTACTTTAGATTGGCATCGTTTTTTGAACATTCTTTTATTTTTCTTGGACGTTACAAGGCTTAGAACATAAACAGCAATTTCTCATATTTTTAAGAAAATTTCAAAAGCCTTTTTTTTAAGGTACCTCTTGAGTTCTGAAGTGGCTTTGTGGGGCCTATGTATTAGAAACCCTGATAAAACACCCCATTTTAAAAACTAGACCCCTCAAAGTATTCAAAACAGCAGTTAGAAAGTTTTTTAACCCTTCAGGCATTTCACAGGAATTAAAGCAAAGTGGAGGTGAAATTTTCAAATTTCATTTTTCTTGCTGAATTTCAATTTTATTCATTTTTTTTTCTGTAACAAAGAAGGTTTTACCAGAGAAACACTACTAAATATGTATTGTCCAGATTCTGCCGTTTTTAGAAATGTCCCACATGTGGCCCTACTGCGCTCGTGGACTAAAAGACAAGCCCTAGAAGCAAAGAAGCACCTAGTGCATTTTGAGTCCTCTTTTTTTATTAGAATATATTTTAGGCAGCATGCCAGGTTTGAAGAGGTGTTGAGGTGTCAAAACAGTAGGAATCCCCCAATAGTGACCCCATTTTGTAAACTACACCCCTCAAGGAATTCATTTAGGGTTGTTGTTACCATTTTGACCGCACATTTTTTTCACAGCACGTATTTGAATTGGGCTCTGAAATGAAAAAAATTTCATTTTTTCCAATAAAATGTCATTTGTGATCAAAATTTCTTATTTTCACAGGGAACAAAATACCCCATTTTGTTGCCCAATTTGTCCTTAGTGTGGCAGTACCCCATTTGTGGTGATAAACTGCCGTTTGGGCCCATGGGAGGGCTCAGAAGGAAAGTAGCGCTATATGTTTGTTGGAGTCCAGATTTTGTTGGATTGGTTTTCGGGTGCCATGTCGCATTTGCAGAGCCTCAGAGGTATCAAAGCAATGGAAACCCACCAAAAGTGACCCCATTTTGGAAACTACACCCCTCAAGGAATTCATTTATGGTTGTTGTTAGCATTTTGACCGCACAGTTTTTTCACAGCACCTATTTCAATTGGGCTGTGACATTAAAAAAATGTCATTTTTTCCAATAAGATGTAATTTTTTACCAAAATTTCTTATTTTCACAGGGAACAAAATACTCAGTTTTGTTGCCCAATTTCTCCTGAGTGCATCAATACCCCATTTGTGGCAATAAACTGCCGTTTGGGCCCATGGTAGGCCTCAGAAGGGAAGGAGCGCTGTGTGTTCTTTGGAGTACAGATTATGCTGGTTTGGTTTTCGTGTGCCATGTCGCATTTGCAGAGCCCCAGAGGTATCAAAGCAATGGAAACCCACCAGAAGTGACCCCATTTTGGAAACTACACCCCTCAAGGAATTCATTTATGGGTAATGTGACCATTTAGACCCCATAGTTTCTTCACAGAACTTATTTGAATTGGGCTGGGAATTTAAAAAAAATATATTTTTTCCAATAATATGTCATTTTAGCTCAAAAATTCTTATTTTCACAAGAAATAAAATACTCAATTTTGTTGCCCAATTTGTCCTGAGTGCGGCAATACCCCATTTGTGGTGATAAACTGCCGTTTGGGCCCATGGGAGGGCTCAGAAGGGAAGGAGCGCTGTGTGTTCTTTGGAGTACAGATTTTGTTGGATTGGTTTTCGGGTGCCATGTCACATTTGCAGAGCCCCAGAGGTATCAAAGCAATGGAAACCCACCAGAAGTGACCCCATTTTGGAAACTACACCCCTCAAGGAATTCATTTATGGGTAATGTGACCATTTAGACCCCATAGTTTCTTCACAGAACTTATTTGAATTGGGCTGGGAATGAAAACAAAATTATTTTTGTCAAATAATATGTAGTTTTGGCTGAAAATTTCTTATTTTCACAAGAAACAAAATACCCCATTCTGTTGCGCAATTTGTTCTGAGTGCCGCAATACCCCATTTGTTGTGATAAACTGCCGTTTGGGCCCATGGGAGGGCTCAGAAGGAAAGGACCACCATTTGGCCTACTCGGGATTTTCTAGTGCGAAGTCATGTATGCAGAAGCCCCTGAGGTACCAGTACAGTTGAAACCCGCAAGAAGTGACCCCGTTTTAAAAACTACACCCTTAAGGCATTCATCTAGAGGTGTAGTGGCCATTTTGACCGGAGACCTACACCCCATAAACTGTAATGTGGGTTCTCCCGGGTATGGCAATACCCTACATGTGGCTGTTATCAGCTGCCTGGACACACAGCAGGGCCCAGAGGGGAAAGACGAGGGGGGATAAGCTGTGCGGAGTGCATCAGGATAAGTAAAATTGGGGTAAATTATAAACCAAGGGATGTATGATAAATTTTAAAACACTTTCATACAGAGCTCTGGTTATTCGGGACACGTGTCACATTGATATATTGTGTCCTCCCTTATCCCCCTCTTATAGCAGACTTTGCACCTCTTTTGACTTTTTCCCTTCTTGCCAGTTTGGGGAACTTCCCCTGGAAAGTGTTGCCCTGGTACGATGCGTGTGGGCTCGCTTCCAGAAGTACTGGGTGCCCCCCCTTCTTGGTCCCTAAAGATTAGGTTCTTGATAATCACCTCTTGAAATTCCAGGAAAGTTCCCGTCTGGCCTGCACATCGACGTAGCACGTACGCATTGTACAAAGCCATCTATATGATGTTCCCGGCCAGCTTCTTATACCACACCGCATGGCTCTGTAGGGCTTCAGGGCTTGATCTTACAAGTCCATCACTCCCATGTACCTATTGTAGTCCAGGATGCAGTCTGGTTTGGGGGTGGCCTTTCCTTCATATATCCTAAACCTGTAGGTATACCCTGATGCACTCTCACAGCTTATACATCTTCACGCCATACCTTGCCCTCTTACCCGGCAGGTACTCGCGGAATTGAACCCTCCCTTTAAAATGTACCAGGGACTCATCAATAGAAATACACTTCTCGGGGGTGTATGCTTGGGAAAACCGGGCACTGGAACGGTCTAATAGGGGTCTCCGTTTAGACAAACGGTCAAAACTGGGGTAATCTCGGGGTGGGCACGGCTCATTATCAGTATAATGTAAGAAGCGAAGTATTGCCTCATTTATTTATTTTTTTAGGTTCCAGTTCAGTTCTGAAGTTGCTTTGAGGGGCCCATATATTAGAAACCCCTATCAAATACCCCATTTTAGAAACTAGACCCCTCAAAGTATTCACAACAGCATGTAGAAAGTTTATGAACCCTTTAGGTGTTTCACAAAAATTTAGAGCAAAGTAGAGGTGAAATTTACATTTTTTTTTTGTCAGAAAATCCTCTTTATACCATTTTTTTTATAACACAAAAGGATTTATCACAGAAACGCAACTTAATACGTATTGCCCAGATTCTGCAGTTTAGAGAAATATCCCACATGTGGTCCTTGGGCGGTAATGGACTGAAGCACCGGCCTCCGAAGCAAAGGAGCACCTAGTGGATTTTGAGGCCTCTTTTTTATTAGGCACCATGTCCGGTTTGAAGAGGTCTTGTGGTGCCAAAACATTGGGAACCCCCCAAAAGTGACCCCAATTTGGAAACTAGACCCCTTGAGGAATTCATTGTAGCTTTCTTGGGGTGCATGCGGCTTTTTGATCAGTTTTTATTCTATTTTTAGGTGGCGTGGTGACTAAAAAACAGCATTTCTACTATTGTTTTTTTTTTCGTTTTTTTTACAGCGTTCACCGTGCGCTATAAATGACATATTCACTTTATTCTGCGGGGCGATACGATTACGGCGATACCAGATGTTTATAGTTTTTTTTTATGTCTTATGGCGTTTGCACAATAAAATACGTTTTGTAAACAATCATTCACTTTTTGTGTTACCTTATTCTAAGAGCCATAACGTTTTTATTTTTCAATCAATAAAGCCGTGCGAGGACTTATTTTTTGCGTAACGAACTGTAGTTTCGATCAGGACCATTTTTAGGTACATGCGACTTTTTGATCTCTTTTTATTCCATTTTTTGGGAGGTGAAGTGACCAAAGAATTGTGATTGTGGTTCGGTTTATTATTATTTTATTTTACGGCGTTCACCGTGCGGGATAAATAATGAAATAATTTTGTAGTTCAGGCCGTTACGGACGCGGCGATACCAATTATGTATAGTTTATTTGTTTGTTTATATATTTTTATTAATAATAAAGGACTGATAAGGGAAAAGGGGGGATTTTTACTTTTATTACTTTTAAATCTTTTATTTTCTAATTTTTACACATCTTTTTTAAACTTTTTTTTCACTTTATTACTTTGTCCCACTAGGGGACATGAGGGCAGGAGGCTCTGATCGCTATTCTAATACACTGCACTACATGCGTAGTGCAGTGTATTAGAACTGTCAGCTACTCACTGACAGCAAGCATAGTGGGTCCTGACGTTGTCAGGACCCACTAGGCTTCCGTCTATGGCATAGCCGGACGCCATTGTTTGGTGTCCGGTTGCCATAGTCACCATCGCCGGCCGCTATCGCGTAGCAGGCCGGCGATGGCAGCTTAACCCCTAAAAAGCCGCGATCTCTATAGAACGCGGCTTTTAAGGGGTTAATCAGCGGGGACACAGCGATCGGTCCCCGCTGTAGGAGCTGTGACAGCTGCTGAACAAGACAGCAGCGTCACAGCTCCTGTATGTGTCGGGAGGACGGCCGAAACGGCCGTTACTCCCGAGACGTACTATTACGGCATGGAGCGCGAACGATACAGCTGCCATGACGTAATAGTACGTCAAGGAGCGGGAAGGGGTTAAAGGATTCGACAATTGCAACAGTAAGAGGGTTCGTATATCAACTACTAATCCTTTTTAATGAATTAGAATATCTTCAAAATTGTATTTATTTCAGTAATTCAATTCAAAAAGTGAAGCTCATATATTATATAGATTCATTACACACAGTGATCTATTTCCAGCATTTCTTTATTTTAATGTTGATTATTGTGGCTAACAGTTAATGAAAACCCAATTTCAAAAATGATTTTTAATACCGAAATGTTGGCCTACTGAAAAGATGTACAGTATATGCCCTCAATACTTGGTCGGGGCTCCTTTTGCATGAATTACAGCATCAATGCGGTGTGGCATGGAGGCGATCAGCCTGTGGCACTGCGGAGGTGTTATGGAAGCCCAGGTTGCTTTGATAGCGGCCTTCAGCTCGTCTGCATTGTTGGGTCTGGTGTCTCTGATCTTCCTCTTGACAAAAGTTTAGGTCAGGCGAGTTTGCTAGCCAAGATCTGCTGGAAAGTGAAATCAGCATCTCCATAAAGCTTGCCAGCTTGCCACCATTACATGGTGCACTCAGCTGCACATGTATGGGCTAGTGAAAGGTTCCCTTTAAGTCAACAGATTCTCATAATCTATTTTCATTTACTTATCATAGTCTATTAGATGGATTTTTAGTGTATCCTTTGTAAGGGTTTAAAGAGAAATGGGAAACTGACCTAAAGGCCCTCAAAAAAAGGGCGTATGAAAAATACAAATCTGAGGGTACATCTGCAGCCTTTGTAAATTATAAAGAGCTTAATAAAATTTGTAAAAAGGTAATAAAATCCACAAAAATACAAAATGAAATGCAGGTGGCCAAGGATAGTAAAACAAATCCCAAAAAATTCTTCAAGTATATAAATGCAAAAAAGCCAAGGTCTGAACATGTGGGACCCCTAGATAGTGGTAATGGGGAATTGGTCACAGGGGATCAAGAGAAGGCAGAGTTACTAAATGGGTTCTTTAGCTTTGTATATACAACAGAAGAAAGAGCAGCTGATGTAGCCGGTGCCAGTGCTGTTAATATATCAGTTGATATACTGAATTGGCTGAATGTAGATATGCAAAAACCTAAAGTTCGGAGTCTGACACACCAAAATAGTTTAAAACAAAGATTTCTTTATTAAATACATCTTAAAAACAACATAAATAAAACAGAGATGATTTCCACAGTGTAGAAAGACAACCAGATAAATTGTATATAGTATATCCAAATATTATGGGTAATGGGTGACACTGTTCAAATATAGGATTATATCAGCAGTACATTACAATTATATAATGTACATATTCTGATACATACATCAGTAGAAAAAACTAGTCAGCAACAAGACAAATTATTTATATATTTTTACATTTAAAGTATGATTAGAGTAAATGTGAGTTGATGAGTGTACACCAGTGTACATACCCCTGATTAGAGCCAAATGGAAAAATCAATATAGTACTATACATGAACCAAATACATGGCTCAGTTTGACCCCGTAAACAAAAATCCACAAAGCAAAGTCAGGGCAGTGGCTGTGTTGTCAGCCACAGGTGCAGACACTCAATGCACATAAAGCACATAAAGATCATTTGCTGAACAAAGTGGATATGCTGGAAACAGAGTTCACACCCATTAGAACAGGTCACCGTCTCTGGCGTCAACCCCGACGCGCGTTTCGGCCCGGGAGCCTTCGTCTGGGGGTGGTGTTGAGACTAAAGATGCCTTCCCTTTAAAGCTACCCTCAGCCAATCACCATCTGCATCAGGAGAATACAGCAGCTGTGCCTCGGTGCAGAAGATTATAGCAACGTCGTTGCAGGTTAAAACATCCGGTATACTGGATCCGGAAACACTGGGAGGTGAAATCACATGACCAGCGGTCCGGCCACAGCCAAGGGGTGAAAACATAGCAACGAACGCCGCTCATCTACACACAGTATCGACACAGGTGCAAGTAAGTTGTTACATTAGAGTCAGATTCAAGACGAGGACGGAAAGAAGAAAGAAAAAAATAGAAAGAAAACCAGCTCAATAAATATTGTCAAAATCGAGACATAACAAGAGTCATTTCATACAGTGATGATTAATGATAATAAATCATAATTAGCATGGCATTACTAGATGAAATATCATAAGCACAATTATATATACATAAATGAATAATTACAAACAAGTGAAATGAGTGAAACAAGGTGAAAAGATGGTGAAAAAATATATAATAATAAATAAATAAATAGATACACATTACCCAAGCAGCCGTTTAAAATAAATACATAAATATATAAATATATATGAAATGATTACATACATATAAAACGCATTAATTTACACTGTGCAAATATATATGTTCGTTAGTATTTGTATTGTTACATCACTTTATCTTATTTTATTTAATTTTAACGCTTTCCCTAACCTTTCCCTATTGGTGTATAAACAGTGATATTTTATATGCATTTACACATATTATCATATACAAACAATGTGAAATAAAGACGTACAACAAGAGGTGCATTGCACTAAACATATACGACACTAATACATATATACAAAGTGAAAAAAAGGGGGTGAAAAGAAAGGGGGTGGAGTGAAGTGTGTGAAAGGATTTAATATATAATATACACCGACAAAAAATGCATGAAATAATATAATGAATCATACACAAATACAAAAATACATAAATACAGTCATTTAGGAAAACGTAAATATATTAAATATATAGGCTATACTGACATTTATTTATATAAATATTAGATACAAAGTTATATAAAAACGAAACAATGCAAACAAAAAATATATATAAAAAATATATATAAAATATATATGTTATTTGCAAATAAAAACATGTGTGTGGATCACATTCCATATAGCAAGAACTGATGCATACAATACAAAATCTTATCAAAATACATCAAACAATATATATTTATACAATTTACAAATAAATAAATAATCAGCACATGATTGGTACAGAATTAGCGCATAAGTCAGTCCATACATCCACATATACACATATTTATATATACTGCTACAATCAATAAATAAATTGATCCATCCATAACAATAGTAACAACCACATCCAAATACATATAAAGTGCATAAATAGCAACAAATTAGTCTCCTCGAAAGACCCGTTAAAAGGACTGATTGGAAGGATGAGGAGGTAGGAGATCACATTCAACCAATTAGGGAAGCATCACAATTGTGGATCATATCAGGTTCTCAAAGAATTGGAAAATCAATCCGTATAACTAAAAACAAAAGCACAAAGCACATAATGTTAAAAATTGTTCACGAACCAAAAACATATTAAAAACAACACCATGAAAGATACTGACACTCTACAGGAAAGCTGCAAAACCCAGGCTTTCATTCAAGCCATTAGGTTGTAGTGTTTTTAATTTCCAAATCCATTTTGATTCAACTCTCAACAGTTTCTTCATTAAAGATCCTCCCCTCATATCAAGTTGTACGTGATCAATACCCTTAATTTTTAAGGTTTTTGATGCACAGTTGTGATATTGAGCAAAATTTTGTGGTAGGGTTTTCAAGAGATCAATTTTATCCAGCGCTATTCCCCTAGCTGCCTCAATGCCATTAACATGTTCTCTCGTTCGTATCTTCAATTCTCTAGTCGTGAGCCCAATATAAATTTTTGGGCAGGGACAATATGTAGATCACTCCCTTTGTGTTGCAATTAATGGGCCAAGTGATCTTGTATTTACATTGCCCTGACGAATCCACAAAGTCATCACTGCAAACAATATTCGGGCATGCAATGCATCTCCCACATGGTTGGCACCCCCATTTCGGTTTGGATGCCCCAAATATTTGTTTGGCTAACTGTGGTTGGTGATAGCTATAAACCAAGGTATCCCGAAGGTTTCTTGCCCTTCTTGATGCAAATGCTGGTTTTACGGGGTAATAGCTCAGCTAAAACACCATCAGTTTGTAAAACTGACCAATGTTTAGACAAACATTTCTGCATCTCACCCCATCTATCATGATACGTGGTGACATACCTGATTTTAGTGTCAGAATTTTTCTTCTTAGTAGTGGGATGAAGCAATTGAATCCGTGTAGCTCTGCACGCCCTATTGTACGCTCGATTGATGCATCTCCTGGTGTAGCCCCTATCGGAGAAACGCTGTTTGAGAATGGTCGCTTGTCTTTCAAAGTCATCATCAGATGAACATAATCTCCGTATTCTCAAGAATTGCCCGATCGGGATAGATCGAATCATATGTTGAGGATGCGAAGAAGAAGCATGCAAATAGGAGTTAACCGACGTTTCTTTTCTGTGCAAATCTGTTTGAATACAGCCAGTATTGTCACATTTAATCAGCACATCCAAAAAATCAATGGCTGTTGGGCTAGTTTTCCAAGTCAGTCGTATATTAGCCTCATTCACATTCAACTGACCCATGAAGGAATCAAATTCCCCCTGGGTGCCCTGCCAGATAATGAATATGTCATCAATGAATCTGGTCCAAAGGACCACCTGACTCATCGATGACAAACGGTCTGACAGGAAAAGATCCCTCTCCCACAGCCCCAGGAACAGATTGGCGTACGAGGGAGCACAAGCTGACCCCATCGCCGATCCCTGGAGCTGGAGATAGAACGATCCGTTGAAGGTGAAGAAATTGTGTGTGAGCACAAATTCCAATAAAGTGAGAACCAACTGTGATTTGGCCGGATCATTGTCTGTCATCCCTAGAAAATATGCCACTGCCTGAAGGCCATCTTGGTGACGGATATTCGTATACAGTGACTCCACGTCACATGTTGCCAGTAGCATGTTGGGTTCAAGTTGAACACCTTCCAATTTTTTAAGGAGATCAGCCGAATCACGGCGGTAAGATGGTAAAGTCTCCACTATTGGTTTCAAAATTGCATCAATGTATTTACTCACATTATCACAAACATTCCCTCTCCCGGAGATGATAGGTCGTCCTGGTGGCTATTGAGGGACTATATACAGAATTATGTGAAAATAAATAGTATTATAAGTGACAGCCAGCACGGTTTTACTAAAGACAGAAGCTGTCAAACTAACCTGACTTGTTTTTATGAAGAGGTGAGCAGAAGCGTAGACAGAGGGGCCGCTGTGGATATAGTGTTTTTGGACTATGCAAAGGCATTTCACACTGTCCCTCATAGACGTCTAATGGGTAAATTAAGGACTATAGGTTTAGAAAGTATCATTTGTAATTGGATTGAGAATTGGCTCAAGGACTGTATCCAGAGAGTTGTGGTAAATGATTCCTACTCTGAATGGTCCCCGGTTAGAAGTGGTGAGCCCCAGGGTTCAGTGCTGGGACCACTATTATTCAACTTATTTATTAATGATATAGAGGATGGGATTAATAACACTATTTATATTTTTGCAGATGACACCAAGCTATGTAGTAGTGTTCAGTCTATGGAAGATGTTCGTGAATTGCAAGCGGACAAACTGAGTGTTTGGACATCCACTTGGCAAATGAGGTATAATGTAGATAAATGTAAAGTTATGCACCTGGGTACAAACAACCTGCATGCATCATATGTCCTAGGGGAAGCTACACTGGGAGAGTCACTTTTTTAGAAGGATCTGCGTATACTTGTAAATCATAAACTAAATAACAGCATGCAATGTCAATCAGCTGCTTCAAGCGCCTGCAAGATATTGTCGTGTATAAAAGAGGCATGGACTCGCGGGACAGGGATGTAATATTACCACTTTACAAAGCATTAGTGAGGCCTCATCTAGAATATGCAGTTCAGTTCTGGGCTCCAGTTCATAGAAAAGATGCCCTGGAGTTAGAAAAATACAAAGAAGAGTAACGAAGCTAATAAAGGGCATGGAGAATCTAAGTTATGAGGAAAGATTAAAATAACTATTTAGCCTTGAAAAGAGACGACTAAGGGGGGAACATGATTAACTTATAGAAATATATGAATGGCACATACAAAAAATATGGTGAAATCCTGTTCCATGTAAAACCCCCTCAAAAAACAAGGGGGCACTCCCTCCGTCTGGAGAACAAAAGGTTCAACCTGCAGAGGCGACAAGCCTTCTTTACTGTGAAAACGGTGAATTTATGGAATAGTCGCCGCAGGAGCCGGTCACAGCAGGGACAGTAGATGGCTTTAAAAAAGGCTTAGATAATTTCCTAGAACAAAAAAATATAAGCTCTTATGTCTATAAATGTTCTACTTCCCCTTTCCCATCCCTTGGTTGAACTTGATGGACGTGTCCTTTTCAACGAACTATGTAACTATGTAACTAAGAAATAAAGGATTCCCTAGCCAGGATACCTAGAACTCTTATGTGCTTATATAACATCAGTAGTGCATCATCACTTGTGTCGATCCAATAAAAATCATTCACGTCATTACCATTTAGGCAACTGTCTCAAACTTAGGGCATATAACAGTGGACAAAGTGACCTACAGTCCTAACCCACACATTAGTAAAGGAAATTGCTTGTGCAAAAAAACAAAACAGAAAAAAAACAAAAACATATAATTAAAAAAAGGAAGGGGAAGGGGGGAAAGGGTTTGATAATTATGAAAAGATGATAGGAGAATGCAGAGTGGTCGAGGGGGTCAGGGAGCTGGTAAGCAGCCAATCCAAACCGGGTACCCACAACCTATGACCATCACAGAATCCTAAACCCACCACAAATGTTTATCTGACAAAAAACAAATTTCAGGCATTTACATCCCATTAAATCTCAAAGTGCCACCGAGGAGGGGTGGGGGTTGGGAGACAGAAAGTTAGGGGTGGACCTTAAGGACAGGGAGATAGTCAGCACCCACATGAATATTGTGTCACCAGCATCCCTGGCCATACCTCTCCCCTAAAGGAACATATTCCAAGTATCCTTAAAGAGGCACTGTCACCAGATTATAAAATCCCTATCTTCTATTGAATGTGATCGGCGCTGCAATGTAGATAACAGTAAAGTTTTTTGTTTTTTTTAAAAATGATAATTTTTGCCCAAGTTATGAGCAATTTTAGATTTATGCAAATTAGTTTTTCAGTGGACAACTGGGCGTGTTTTCTCGTTTTACCAACTGGGCGTTGTGAATAGAAGTCTATGACGCTGACCAATCAGCGTCATACACTTCTCATCGTTCCCACCCAGCTTCTTTCACTGCACAGACACACAGCGTGTTCTTATGAGATCACGCTGTGATGTCACTTACTCCCACAGGTCCTTCACCATCGCGTCAGACGAGAGAAGACCCATCGGCTCCTGCACTGATAGAGAGAAGGTCTGCCGATTAGTGCAATGGAATTTTGCAGCGAATACGTGCCCATAAATACGGGTGGAATACTGGTTATACCGGACCCGTATTTACGGGCACGGGTCCGTAAATACTGGTGCAATACGTGTGACCAAGGACCCGTATTTGATTTATTGGGGTCTATCTAGTACATAAGGCCCTCAAAGCCACTTCAGAACTGAACTGGTCCTTGAAAAATAGCCTTTTGAAATGTTCTTGAAAATGTGAGAAATTGCTGCTAAAGTTCTAAGCCTTGTAACGTCCTAGAAAAATAAAATAATGTTAAAAAAAACTATGCAAACATAAAGTAGACATATGGGATATGTTAATTAGTAACTATTTTGTGTGGTATTACTATCTGTTTTACAAGCAGATACATTTAAAATGAGAAACAATATACTTTTTGCACATTTTCTTTAAATTTTGGTGTTTTCCACAAATAAGCAATTAATTTATTGACCAAATTTTTCCAGTAACATAAAGTACAATATGTCACGAGAAAACAATCTCAGAATCACTTTGCTAGGCAAAAGCATTACAGAGTTATTACCACATAAAATGACACATGTCAGATTTGAAAAAATGGGGCTAGTCCTGAAGGCCAAAATGAGCTCGGTCCTGGAAGGGTTAATGGGGTCCAACAGCGCTTTTTTTGCACTACCAATATTTATGAAGGCAGATTACCACAGTCTGTCTTGCCAAAAAACAAACCAAAAAAAAACACTGGAACCCTCGACAGATGTTAATGCATCCTATTGACTTATGAATGGGTGAATGTGCGGGTTCTTTTTTTTGTTTTTTTTTACTAAATAGAATAAAACAACATGCTTAGTTATTTTTGCTTTCAAATAACAATGAGAGCCTGATGAAAAATAATTAACAAAAGTGTTAAAAAAGCATTAAGCGGCTAAATACAGGGCAAATACTTGTTTGCCTTGTAAAAAACAAAAATATGAAATTTTTTTTCAATGCACAATTGTGGTACAAAGCTTATCCACAGCTTTCGACTTTAGCTCAACAAGTGCTAATAGGGAATAAACATAGGGGTTGCCAGGAGCAAACTCAACTAACACAACCTGTATAGATTAGATGATGACTTCCCTTAAGGACATACTGATTATTATTAAACATTTTCTAATTGCACAGTACTGTATAATGGATGCAAAAGGATTACCATACACAAAAGCTGAAAACAGTGTTGATTGGAGTTTTCAGCAATCTATAGCCAATGTTTCCCCCTTGTTTAAAGGGAAGGAGTCACGAAAAATATTTTTTTATATGTTATTGCTTTTAGTATGTTATTAAAATAAATTTTATTTATTTGTGTTTTTGTGTTTTACTTTTTTCTTTTTTTTACTTCTCTATGGGGGCCGTTCCATTCACTATAGCGTACGCCGTCTGTGTGGGAACGGCGCATGCGCCGCTCCCACACAGTCCAAAAGGAAGGTCTTCGGCAGAGCGACATCCGGCGCCATTTTCATGTGGACCGGAAGCCGCGGCCGGACAGTAAGACGACTGCTTCCGGTCGCGGCTTCCGTCCATATGTTCAGCAGCAAAGACAAGGAGCAGAGGCAGCGGCGGCAGCGTTGGCAGCGGCGGCGACAGCGACGGCGGCGGCAGGAGCAGGTAAGTTATGTTTGTGTATGTGATGTGTGTGTATGTTCGTGTTATACTGTGTGATTACCACTGTATCTAATCCTCCTACACTGTGCATTCGCTCAAAAAATAGCGGCACACAGTGTAGGAGGTTTGAACATTCAACCCCCTCCTTTCTCCTGGCACTAGCCAGGAGATAGGAGGGGGGATTGTTTAAGCACACTAGAGCGAGTGTGTCTTCTCCAATTTTGCAGCATAAAGCAATGAGGTTGCTTTACCACATGCCAATGCTGCAATTTTGGGAATTGCTCCCTCTAGTGACCAGCACATGGAAATGTTATAAATTAGAATCTAATTTATAATATTTCCTGACTTGTGAAAAAATTTAAAAAATTAGAACAATGTGTAATCATTTATATACTAACTGTTTAACTAAAAAAAATAAAAATAATTAATGACCTTTAATGACCTTGGGAATGAGTTGAGATCAAGGTGTCCACCTAGCTGTTTTGGTGGCTGCCCTGTGGACAACAGGAGTCCTGAAGAACATTAATATCAGTCTTTAGCAAATAGCAATGTCTGAAGGATTATCCCAGACCCTCATGATTAAGGTACCATATATTATCCACACAGTAACATGGAACAAGGCTGCTGCGTGGATTCCATAGTTCCATAGTTACTTAGGTTAAAAAAAAATACATATGTCCATGAAGTTCACCCTTTCTTAGACCTGGTTATTTGACCTAGGGGAAGGTAAAACGCATATCCCATGAATTTCTTGGCCAAATTTGCCTTATGGCAGCTGGACAATTTTAAAATCAATTTGATCTAAATAACAGCTAAATTAGATTTTATCACGTAACGCCACTTGTTATTAGAATAAGCATTTGACCATTTTTTACTGCTAACATTGTATCAGAAATTTCTACCCATTGTGTTAGAGCATTCCATCGATTGACTACTCTAACTGTAAAGAACCCTTTCCCTTTATTGATATATAAGAGACCTCTCAGAGTTTGGGGTAGAGTTTTCTTTATTTTTTTTCTTTAAATTGCTCCTCTTTGTGTTTCTACTGTCAGGGGCCGAGCAGACTACATTTACAGATGGAGAAGCAAGAGGAAGTAATTTTGCAGAGTGACCTCCAGAGATGTTATCATGTACCTCTTTACTGCCCTAGACCACCAGGGATGTAGCTATAAACCCCTTCACTGCCCTAGATCACAATGTATGTTACCATTGACCCTTTCACTGCCCTTGGCCACTAGGGATGTTATTTATAATTGCAGGTTAAACTAAGACTATTCTGACGTTTTCCTTAGAAAGAACAGAAAAAAATATTTTTTACAATTATGATTTTAAAGTTAGTAAGATATGAAAACCAGGTATGCTGCCAAAAGGAGGCCCACATGCCTGTGTCCACTCATATCTTCTGTGTTTTCAACTTTACCAACTTGCACCTGTCTGCGCCTTCCATTTGCTTATGTTTGGTTTTCCTATGTCCTTTGATAGCATAAAACTTGACTAATAGGAACATCTTAATATAAATCTATAATAATAGTACAAAGCTCTACAACTTACAGCTCTACATTTTTAAAGGACTGTACAGATTGTGTGAAATCTAACCGGCATGTGACGTTTGGAGATGTTGTGGAAAAGATGGTTTGAGAAAGCTGCACGTGTCACCTTTAGCTTTCATTCAAGAACTCAACCCAAACAGCAAAACTTCAAGCAAGTCTGTCAACTCGTAAGTTTTAACAAGATCTTAGTGATGAAATGTTTCATTTTTGTTAGTAAAGTAGCGCTGGACAACTAGATTTCTCAGTGAGTGAAGCTTGAACCAATACCACTTTTCTCTGACAGATCTGCTCATTGATAATGAACATCTGGGGGCTTACTTATTTAATTATTGTCTTTGCTAATTGGCACACTACACTGAATAGTCGCGAAGCAAAGAAGTGCCCATTTGTAAGCTGCCAATCACAGCTGAAGAAAAAAAAGAGTTATTTCTTTCCATGTCAAATTCATTTGTTTATGAGTGGCTGCCAAAAGAGGGAGAATATACTATAATTATATGGTGAATGTAATGCAAGAAATATATAATGCCCAAGCTTTTTCACTCAGCTTCGGGTCCATGTGTGAATGGGTTTCAACAATGGCATCTTGAGAAAATAATCCCATTTCGCTTTGTACTGAGATGGGCTGAATAACACAACTATCAAATTATTTTTGTGGCTGCATTGAATCAAACAGTGGCAAATTCCTTTGTCACCTCTTCAGAGAGGCATCTTGAGCTATGACAGTTTTTCTTGTCAGTGACTGTACTATTTTAATAAAGAACTTCATCTGTGTTCAAGATTTTAACTCAAATACAAGTTGCTCTAATTTCAAAGTATATTATGTAGCACTTGCAATTCCATATGTAAAAGGTTACCACATCTTTATTTAAAGGGGAACCCTAAAATACGTCTAGGCAGCTTCATTGTAATATATATATATATATATATATATATATATATATATATATATATATATATATATATATATATCTATATCTATATATATACACACACACACACACACATACACACTGTATAATATATATATATATATATATATATATATATACCGTATTTTTCGGACTATAAGACGCACCCAGGTTTTAGACAATAGAACATAGGAAAAAAAATCCTATTTACTACTTTTACAACAAAAACTATTGGTTAAAAAAAATAATTTGTTCGGTTTCACCACATTCTGAAATCCATAACTTTTAGATTTTTTTCGTCATTTGAGCGGTGTGAGGGCTTTTTTTTTTGCGGGACGAGCTGTAGTTTTTATTAGCACCATTTTTTGGTACATATGATTTTTTAATCATTTTTTATTTCATTCCTTTTAGCGCCATGGTGACCAAAAAACAACGATTCTGGGGTTTTAATAATTTTTTTTACGCCGTTCACCGTGCGAGTAAAAAAAATGCTATATTGTAATAGTTCAGACTTTTACGGACGTGGCAATATCAATTTTTTAATTTTTTTTATTTTTTTACATTGTGCTTGGGGAAGAAAATGGGAAAAGGTTTTTTTTTTTAAACTTTTAATATTTTAATATCTAACTTCTTTTTTTTACACATTTTATTAGTTCGCCTAGGGGACTTGAACCAGCGGTCATTAGATCGCTGATACAATACACTGCAATACATGGATGAGTTACGGAAAAAGTGTACCTTGTTAAGCTATGCTGTTTCCGTAACTCCCATAGTAGTGAATGGCAATTACAGAAGCAGCGTTGCATGATATGCGGTTTCCGTAACTACTATTCAGTTCTATGGGAGTTATGGAAACAGTATAGCTCAGCGAGTTACACTGTTTCTGTAACTCGACCATGTACGCTGTTATCGTAGCTAGCGAGTTACGGGAACAGCGTAGCTCGCCGTGCTACGCCGTTTCTGTAAGTCTCATTCACTTCTGTGGGAGTTACGGAAAATGTGTAGCTCAGCGAGCACTCGGCTGTTTCCGTAAGTCCCAACCACCTAACCAGAAAGTGGCCGGGAGACAGCGGAGCCGGGTAAGCTAAAACTGGCTTTAGGGGGCCCCGTTCTAGAAATAGATGCGCGTCCCAGAGGTGGGAACCACATCTATCTAATATTTATGACATATCATGTGGATATGTCATAAATGTCCTTCATGGGAAGACCCCTACAAATGCCACGGTCGCTATTGACCACGACATTTAACTAGTTAAACGGCCAGGAACAGCGCCATCGCTGCCGGGTCCCTTAACTGCCGACTATAAGATTTATTCTTGCTAAAAACTGCATCTTATAGTCCGTAAAAAACGGTATATATAATTACTGTCACAGAACACAATATAAAACTACATGCATTTATAACATTTATATTAGATCATTGCTTTTTCTGAGAAAAACACTTAGTTTATATTACATTCAGTTACAGGATTGGAGCAGAGTACCAGAAGATAGTCCTATGGGCATATGCATTGACACAATAATATGCCTCAAAGATCAGCAGAAGACAATACCAATTAAAGCTGACTTTGGAGCAAACCACTTGCCACTATAGTATGTTCTAGTGGTCAGCAACCTTCGGCACTCCAGCTGTTGTAAAACTACAACTCCCAGTATGCCCCGACAGCCAAAGGCTTTAGTATTCCAGTTAAAGTCTGTTATGGCATGCTGGGAATTGTAGTTTCATTACAGCTGGAGTATCGAAGGTTGCTGGCCCCCGGTATATTCCTTATGGTTTGATTCACAAATAACTTATTGATGATGTTTACAATTATAACAAACTTTATGATGCAATGTAAAGTGAACGGGGACATGTTCTGTATACTGTAGATGTCCATCACTGCTCAGTTGCAGTTATTCAACATTTGATCATGTATTTTAATGAACTTTTTTTGTATTGTAAGTAAATTCTTAAAGATTTAAATTATACATGCTGTGTTAATATTAGCAACAGATTCCTAAAAGCGCACTTACTACTATATACGCTGTATGTCCAGAGTTTTGTCACTAATTGTAGGATAGCAACAAAGCAACATAAAGATTGACTCCTTCCTCTGTCAAACACAATAATATGTGTTGGGCATAGACATGATGAGTAGCAGCATTCTGAAATTGAGTGTAACTGCAAAGAGTGTTTAGTTTAGGCTCAGAGCATGGCTTTCTCTTCTCGGTTGACAGTTCATTGCAGTTTGGTTTGGTTCTCAGTGGTTTCCAAGCAAGATACTCAACACATATTAGGAACTTATGGAAGCAAAGGACTCTAAAAAAAATGTGTAATTTTTGTTTTCTATGTGCATAATGTCTTGTATACAAAGATAATAAAACATAGAATGGAACTTACTGACTGTTACCCATTCTAAGCTTTTAAGTTTTTCTTTGCTACTTTCTCTCTCTCCTCACTTTACATGTTTCCCTTACTTCTTATTTTATTGCTTGCTTAGTAATACAGCTTATTTGTGTAAGATAATCAGTCAAATGTCATGCCATATTATGTACTAACAATTATTAAAAAGTGCTTTTAAACTTGTGATCTTCAATTTGACCCTTATTTGGTGGTTGCCTTTCCGTAAATCAAGACTTTTTTTTTAAAAAGGACACAGGAATAGAATAAACAAAGGTGTCCCTGGTGATAGTAAATGCTTGCAAAGAACTGACAACCAGACGTGTTCTGACTTTGTAAAATAGTCACTACTAAAATTTGATTTCCAAGAGTTTGAGTGGAACATGGGTGGTGAAAGGCAGTGCATTATTATTTTACAAGTGTTCTCTCCATTATTTTGAAGTATTTGTTTCACCTCTATAGATAATCACACACACCTCTACACACTTTGAAATGACTAAACCCAATAACTGGGAATGGGTTTCAACGGTTACTATATTTAAAAATTCAGAGTAGTGTTCTATTAGTTAGTGTCCTTTCAGAGAAAAATAAAAACTTCACAGTGCTCTTAGTTCTTCATTTGAAGTACCCTGGTGGAGCCTAACGCCTCATGCACACGACCGTGTGTGCCGGCCAAGTCCTGTCGGTGATCAGAGGAAAGATGTCACCCCAAGCCATGAATAAGAACGCAGGCAGCGTTCGAAACGCGTAGGCTATCCACCTTCATTTCACACTCCCAGCATTTCAGGACATTATCACAACTTTGCAATTGATCCCAATTTTAATGGATACAATTAAAACTTAGAAATAGTTTCTTTTTAAACAACCACAGCGCTGGATTCACCCCCCCCCCTTTTTTTCTACAAGCATTCAGTTGATCGTGTGCCGTCACGAGGACCCGTGCGCAGAGGACCATTCAACACAGGTCCGTCCATAAGGTGAGCTGGAGGCATCTCTCTTCCTCTTTTTTTTAATTTTATCTCTCTTTCTCTGCCTGAGCTGCTAGTTGAGAGACTGAAAGCAAGGTTTTGCTAAGTGGAGCGAGTGCCATAGTGCCATAGTTTAACAAAAGTAAATAGGAAAATAAGGTTTGATAAATTTTCTTTGTGCATTTTTATGTATTCTGTAATACAAAAGTTTTTTTATTTGTCTTGCTATACTGTTTATCCCCATTTAAAAATGTGCTCCATGGACAATGCTACCAGGTGTATGTCTTGTGCTATGTATTCCTGCCTTGAACAGCCGTTTGAGGGTGAATATCTTTGCACTAGGTGCACGCATGTTGTGTATTTGGAAGCCCAGGTATTGGATCTAAATATGCAACTTGAAACACTTTGGAGCATTGCAAACCTCAAAAGGAGTTTAGAGCTCACTGGGCAGGCACTGGCTGGGGCCAGTGGAATGGAGGTGGGTGGAGAGGGGTAAACTCAGGATCCGGAGATTAGTAGCTGGGTAACAGTTAGAGGAAGGGGTAGGAAAAAAGTGCCAGGGAGGCTAGTCCTGAACTGGCAACACCTAGTAAATATGCCTGTTTGGCTGATATTAGAGATGCAAGTCCAGAGCCAGCATTACTACAGCAGGGCGTTGACAGGTAGGATCACCTGTCACCGCGACCATGAATGCAGAACAGTATGTTGTCTGCCGGATGCTCGGGTTTGGCATATTTCGGATTGAATAGACAGATTGCTGGGTGGGGCTGTGGAAGACCCGGTGGAAGGGGCGTAACTAGGAAACCCTGGGCCTCATAGCAAACTTTTGACTGGGCCCCCCTCCCCTGGGTACCACACACAGCCCACACTTGTTGATAGTGCCCCCTGTAGATAGTGCCATACAGCCCCCCCTGTAGACAGTGCTATACAGCCCCACTGTAGATTCTGCTATACAGCCCCCTTGTACACAGTGCTACACAGCCCCCCGTAGATTCTGCTATACAGCCATCCCTTCTAGACAGTGCTATACAGGCCCCCCTATAGACAGTGCTATATAGCCCCGCCCCCATGCAGTGCTATACAGCCCCCCCATAGACAGTGCTATACATGCCCCCTCCCATAGACAGTGTTATACGGCCCCCTCTGTAGACAGTGCTATACAGTCCCCCCTGTAGACAGTGCTATACAGCCCCCTATAGAGAGTGCTATACAGCCCCCCTTGTAGACAGTGCTATGCAGCCCCCCTGTAGACAGTGCTATACAGCCCCTCCAGTACAGTGCTATACAGCCTCCCTGTAGACTGTGCTATACAGTCCACCAGTAGACAGTGCTGTACAGCCCCACCCCCTGTAGACAGTGCTATACAGCCCCTGTAGAGCCTGCCATACAGCCCCCTATAGATAGAGCTATACAGCTCCCCCAGTAGACCGTTCTATACAGCCCCCACCTTTAGACAGTGCTATACAGCCCCCTGTAGAAAGTGCTATACAGCCCCCTTTAGACAGTGCTATACAGCCCCTCCTGTAGACAGTGTATACTGAAGACCTGGCGGAAGGGGCGTAACTAGGAAACCCTAGGCCTCATAGCAAACTTTTGACTGGGCCCCCTCCCCTGGGTACCACACACAGCCCACACTTGTAGATAGTGCCCCCTTTAGATAGTGCTATACAGCCCCCCTGTAGATTCTGCTATACAGCCCCCTGTACACAGTGCTATACAGCCCCCCCTGTAGATTCTGCTATACAGCCACCCCCTTCTACACAGTGCTATACAGGCCCCCCTGCATACAGGGCTACACAGGCCCCCTGTAGACAGTGCTATATAGCCCCACCACCGTAGACAGTGCTATACAGCCCCCCTCCACCGTAAACAGTGCAATACGGCTCCCTCTGTAGACAGTGCTATACAGCCCCCTGTAGACAGTGCTATACAGCCCCCTGTAGATTCTGCTATACAGCTCCCTGTAGATAGTGCTATACAGCCCCCCCTGTAGACTGTGAAATGCAGCCCCCTGTCGACATTGCTATACAGCCCCTCCCGTAGACAGTGCTATACAGCCTCTCCAGTACAGTGCTATACAGCCCCCTGTAGACAGTGCTATACAGCCCCCCTGTTGACATTGCTATACAGCCCCCCTGTAGACAGTGCTATACAGCCCCTCCAGTACAGTGCTATACAGCCCCCCTGTAGACAGTGCTATACAGCCCCCTTTATACAGTGCTATGCAGCCCCCTGTAGACAGTGCTATACAGCCCCCTGTAGACAGTGCTATACAGCTCCCCCTGTAGACCGTTCTATACAGCCCCCACCTGTAGACAGTGTTATACAGCCCACCCTGTAGACAGTGCTATACGGCCCCCTGTAGACAGTGCTATATGGCCCCCCTGTAGACAGTGCTATACGGCCCCCCCCTGTAGACAGTGCTATACAGCCCCCCTGTAGACTGTGCTATACAGCCCCCCTGTAGACAGTGCTATACAGTCCTCCCATTTGACAATGCTATGCTGCCCCCCTGTACAGTACTATGCAGCCCCCAGTACAGTCTTATACAGCCCCCTGTACAGTGCTATACAGCCCCCCCTTGTAGATAGCGCCACCACCACCCTTGTATATAGTGCGATATATCGCCCCCCCAAACAAAAAAATTATACTCACCTGAGCCCTGTTCCCCCGACGAACAGAGCAGCTCCTCAACGCCGCCAGGATCCTTGAGTGGGCCAGCGTATTCCGGTGACATTATCACGCCGGCCTGCGCAGGGATCCTGACCCAGCTCCTGATTGGCTGCAGACCGAATGTGGCCTGTAGCCTA
Organism: Rhinoderma darwinii; assembly: GCF_050947455.1. NCBI lineage: Eukaryota > Metazoa > Chordata > Amphibia > Anura > Rhinodermatidae > Rhinoderma > Rhinoderma darwinii. The sequence goes on along the minus strand of NC_134698.1, from coordinate 43,120,592 downwards.
TGTCAGAGCAGGGAGATACCTCCCCGCTCTGTCATAGTTTTCAATAGTATCTGCATCCGAGGGATGCAGAAACGATTGTGTGGCTTCGCTACTGCTGTAGCAGCAATAGCAGCTGCTAGCAGTAGTTACGCCACTGCCCGGCAGTCATGGTACACATCGGTACCAATGACAAAGTCAGTGGGAGATGGAAGGTCCTCAAAAATGATTTTAGGGAACTAGAAGAGAAGCTAAAGTCCAGGACCTCCAAGGTAGTGTTTTCAGAAAAATTACCAGTGTCACTAGAAAGACAACGGGAGATTAGGGAGTTAAATAAGTGGCTTAGAAATTGGTGCAGGAAGGAGGGGTTTGGGTTCCCGGAGGACAGGGCAGACTACTCTGTCGGCTACAGGCTCCATGGTAGGGACGGGCTGCATCTAAATGGGGAGGGTGCAGCTGTGCTGGGGAGAGACTGTTTAGACGGCTGGAGGAGCTTTTAAACTAGGATATGGGGAGAATTTCCGATTAGTCCAGTTTTGTGTATGGGTGACTTTAATGCGTTACCAGATGCCTTGGTGGATCGTACGGGAGGGGCAGACGAGGCATCTGCTTATCTTAATTCCTGGTCCTCGGCACTTCATCTCAGTGATGTATGGCATTGGAAATTTCCATCTGACAAATTATACACTTATTACTCATCTACTCATAAGACCTTTTCTAGTATTGACTTTGCCATGGCCTTGGGGGATTTTTTGCCTGCAGTTAATTCCATTACTATTACTCCCAGGGGTATCTCTGATCATTCAGCTCTTCTCTTAACATTTTCCACTGGTCCACCCATTGACTCTACAGTCTGGAGGTTACATACGGCATGGCTTAGTCATACTGAAGTGGTGTCAGAGGTCTCGGCCTCTCATGTAGTTTATTGGGACAACAATTCCTCTCAAGCAGACCCGCTGATTGTGTTGGATGCATACAAAGCTACAGTGAGAGGAGCATTTATAACAGGGGTGGCTAAGTGTAGGAAAACCTCCTGGGACAAAGAAAGGTTCCTGACATGTGAGGTCCAAAGGGCTGGGCAAGACTATATTGCGAACCCCCAACTTGACACCAAGAGTCAATGGGCAAGAGCCCAGAGGGAGTTGCTCCTTCTACATACGGAGTAGACTAAGAAATGAGTGCTAGCTAATAGATTAAACAAGATTATATTGTCTTTAGTTCACCCTGACCAAACGGGCTTTATGCTGGGGAAGAGTACAGACATTAACATCCATAGGTTGTTCTTGAATATTTATGCGGGTGAGATGTATCTCCTGGGTTCGTTCTCTCTCTGGATACATATAAGGCCTTTGACTCGGTTGAGTGGCGGTATTTATGGCTGCTCCTTTCCAGATTGAATTTTGGTCCAAGGTTTCTGGCTCTGGTTCGTTTCCTATATGAAAGACCTTGTGCTAGGGTGAGAATGAATCTGGATATATCTGACTCCTTCTTATTGGGTCATGATACCCATCAGGGATGACCACTCTCCCCGCTGTTGTTTGCCCTTGCCATAGAACCCCTGGCAGTGGCTGTCCGCCAATCCGCTGACATTTGTAGTATTCCTAGAGGCCGCATAACGGAGAAAATATCTCTCTATGCAGATGACACTTTGGTGTATTTGGCGGATGATGGTCCTTCCTTGGTTTCTCTTCTTGAGCTGATTGATACATTTGGCAGCTTTTCTGGTCTAGCAGTGAGTTGGGCCAAATCCGTTATGTTTCTACTTGCTCCTGGTTATTGCTCCCACCAGAGTTTCCCTGTACCTTTGCAGATAGTCTCCCAATTTACATATCTAGGGATCGAGAGCTCCCTTAATATAGCAAGTTATGGAGAACTGAACCTTGACTCTTTGGTGGTAGCCACTGAGAGACAGTTGAACGCCTGGAGGATACCTACTTCGTGCCAGTCCTGTTGTGTTGCAGAAGAAATTCTTTAAACAGCTTGATAGTATACTGCGATCATTTTATTAGCAGGGTGGCATTCCTAGGTTCAGCCTTAGTCTATTGCAGGCCCCTAAACGACGGGGGGGAATGGCGGCGCCAAATCTACATATATACTCTTTAGCTTCTCAACTAGTGATTGCACGTTGGTGGATAGATATAGATCTGAGTAATGCAGCCACTGCACTGGCAGGTGCACTTATGTCTTCGTATGAAAGTCTGACTAACTTGCTATATAGATTTAAATCCTCGGGTTGCATACCACTGCCACTTCGGACAGTGGCTGTGACTTGTAGGGCAGCACACGCTCTGCTAAAGGTTACTACGGTCCCCTCATACTCACCTAGAACTCCACTTTGGAATAATCCTTGTTTGCCTTATCTTGAATCTTTGCCGGGAGCAGTGATGTGGTCGGGGGCAGGGGTCAAATTCCTTGGTCAGGAGTTCACTGCAGATTCTGGCTTTGTATCCTTTTCCGAACTTAAGGATAGATTTAACATTTCAGGGAAAGTTTTTTTCACTATCTCCAGCTACGGAATGCCTGGTGTACCCAATTTGGCTCTATGTCACCTCAGATGGGTTTCTCTAGGCTAGAGGACCTTCTTGGTCTCAGATCTCTCAAAGGTCCTCACCCAATTGTACACCCTCATGACAACCCTGGGTGCTAGACCCTTTTATAATGCTTATCTTCAGTGGAGGGGGGATGTCCCCAACTTGACAGAGGAGGACTGGCGGGGTGGAATCCTATTTTTTTGATTCGGTGGTAAGTGCGCGTGACTTTCTCATACAATCTCTGTTTTTGCTTAGGATCTATTACATGACAGTTAGGCTTAAGAGGATGGGGACAATTGCTTCGGATAGTTGTTTTCGCTGCCAGTCGGAGGTCGGTACCTATCTACATTGTGTGTAGTTGTGTCCCAGAGTTTCCCCCTTTTGGTCGGAGGTAGTGGAATTTCTTCATATTCATTATGAGTTACCGCGACTTCTTACCCCTCAGATGTGCCTCTTGGGCATTATGGATGAAGTTACACAAAACCACTATCATAAGATATTCTTTCACTTTCTTCTCTTTTGTGCTCGGAAGATTGTATTTATGGCTTGGAAGAATACTGAAAGTCCGAGTTTACTACACTGGCAGCAACTAGTGAATGAATATATACCTACTTATAAAAAAACTATACCTGAGCAGAAAATGTCCAGATAAATTCAGGAAAATTTGGTCCAGATGGTTGGAGACTCTAGAGACAGCGGTTTAGTGGTCGCTTGAGAGTGTCGGAGCTGTGGGGGGGATACAGAAGGGGTTAATGGGGATCTAGTGGGGGCTGGCGATAGCAAGCCGAGTAGGGACGTGACTAGGAATAAATATGGACCCAAGAATAATAAAGGTGTCAGTAAGATCAATTGCATGCTGGCGAATACAAGAAGTAAAATGGACGAGTTGGAATTATAATGACCAACATAGATTATGATGTAGTGGGCATAACAGAAACTTGGCTTAATGAGAGCCATGACAGGGTAACAAATGTGGGGGGCTACACCTTATTTAGAAGGGATAGAAAAGATAGAAAAGGTGGGAGGTTGTCTGTTTGTAAAATCCAGCCTAAGAGCAGTCCTGAATGAAGACATTAGGGGAAAAATTCATGGAGCGGGCAATAACGGTAAACTAATACAGTTGTGTGGAGCCCAAAACTGGAATTCAGTTTTGGGCTCCACATTGTAAAAAGGATAAAGAAGAGCTGGAGAGGGTTCAAAGGTGGGCGACTAGATTATTAAATGGGATGGGAGGTGTCGCTTACAATGAAAGGCTAGCAAAACAATTATAGAAATCAGTAAGCTTGCCCTGACTTTTGGCTTGATATTTCCTTAATAAAACACAAGTGCCGCTTTTTTCAATTGCGCACTAAAATGTCTTAATTTACTTTTTTACACCATGGTATTAATGTATGGGTAATGAACTTGAAGTCCAATAAATAATGGTAAAAAAACATTGTGTTCTACAAACTAGACACTCTAAAGTCTATTTCTAGCGGTTCAATTTCTGTTTTAGCCCTTCACACTTTTTACAGAATTTGTCCAAACTTGGGGCAAAAAATGTAAATTGCATTTTTTTTTACAAAAGTGGCACTTTTCTTAAGCCATTTCGAAACACCATATGACATACTGGTAAAAGTGACACCTTTCCACATTTGCTATTTCTCCCATGTACGGTGATACCAAATATATGTGTCTAATCTATTATATGGACCCGTTATAGAGCATATCATAGAAGGAGTCCATTTTGGCTTTTGGAGGCCTGTCACATCAGAATTAATTTCAGTGCACCATACTGCATTTGCCATAGTACTGGAGTGGCAGACTGTCAGAATTTACCAAAAATGACCATGATACAAAAAAATACACACCTCAAATTCTATATCTAGCGGTTCAATTTCTGTTTTAACCCTTCACACTTTTTACAGAATTTGTCCAAACTTGGGCCAAAAAAATGTAAATTGCATTTTTTTTACAAAAGTGTCACTTTTCTTAAGCCATTTCAAAACACCATATGACATACTAGTAAAAGTGACACCTTTCCACATTCTGCTATTGCTCCCGTGTACGGTGATACCAAATATTTGTGTCTAATCTATTATATGGACCCGTTATAGGTTATATCATAGAAGGAGTCCATTTTGGATTTTGGAGGCCTTTTTACGCCATAGCTGATTTTAGGGAACCACGCTATATTTGCCGTGGTACTGCAGGTCATTTTGACAAGTATAAATGTCCTGCTAACATTCATCTAGGGGTATAGTGACTATTTTTAATAGGTGGAAAGAAATAAAAAATAGGTATTTCCAGAAAATACAGTATTGCTGCATTTTTACAGTGAAACATTATCCAATAAGCAACCCTCACTTTTGGTTCTCCCTACAACAACAGTGTGAAAGTAAATGAGTTAATAATGTGGGTAATATCACGGTCTTTGCCTTCATAGATTCTAAAGGCAGATGTGTAGCCTGTACCTCTCTCACAGAGCTTGTAGATCTTAACCCCATATTTTGCTCTTTGAGGGGATGTACTGGCGGAATGAGAGCCTGCTTTTGTAACTCATCAGCGATTCATCCACTGCTAGGATTTCTTCGGGGTTGTACACCGGCATAAATCACTCTTCCAATATTTTTATCAGGGGCCTTATTTTATACAGGCGGTCACGGCCTGGATCACTACGGGGGGGGCTGGTGATTGTCGTTAAAATGAAGGAAGCGCATTAGCAACTCATATCTGCTTCTGGGCATAACGGTTGGAAAAACAGGTGTGGCATGTGTAGGGCTTGTTGCCCAATATGACTGGACTGAGGGCTTTTTCACTAACCCCATGTTGCGGATGAGCCCCAATTTTTTTTTACGTTCACCAGTATTTGTGGGGTGCCACTGCTTTGCATAAGAGGATGTTGGCTTTTCAGCAAAGAATTGGCGAGCATACAGATTGGTTTGGTTGACAACCAGCTCCAATGGTTCATCTGTAATGAATATTTTAAAAAAATCGAGGGCTGTAAAATTTTCCACATTAATATTTATCCCTGGTGTGGCAATAAATTCTGGGATATTAGGGGAAAATTACTCTGTGGGTACCCACTCAATATACTCTGGGGGAATAGAGTGGGCCGTGTTTTGTGGTACTTCTGCGACATGCCCTCACTATCACTGGTAGACAACATTTCTACCTCGGATGCGGTTTCTGTATTGATTTCAGCAGAGTCAGAAATTAACATGGCGTATGCCATTTCCACCGTGAACCTTCTATGGGCCATTGTAATTACACACATGTACAACAAAGACTGTAACCAGACGCACACGCAGACAAATTTTATTATTTTTTCTTTAGTTTTTTTTTTTCACAGACAAAAATACACGGACGTCACAAAAGAACGCTTCAGAAAAAAACTGATGTCGAACAAACACATAGACTATAAAAAAACATTTTGACATATATTTTTTTACATTTTTTTTTTTTGCACAAAAAAAATACACAGACGTCACACACGTACGCTACACAAATACCCTAGGCTAAACCTAGACTAAACCTAGGCAAACCCTAGACTTACTCTAGAATAGAACCTAGAATAACCCTAGACTAACCCTAAGGGACGTTCACACGTGACAGAATTGCTGCGGAATTCCGCTGCGGACAGTCCGCAGTGGAATTCTCCAGCGGCCGTTTTTTACATTTGTATATACATATTTTCTATACATTTTTAGGAACGTTAGTGCAGACGTTGCGGAGAAGAAGCGGAATTTCACTGCGTATTTCAGCCTTTGCAATGCAAAAACTGAAATATGTGGCAAGTCTGCACTACCTGTCAAATATGCAAATGTTGGTGCAGATTCATTGTGTAATTGCCCCGAATCTGCACCAACATTTGCAGCGGAAAAACTCTGCCACATGTGAACGTGCCCTAAGGATAACCTTAGCCTAGTTATACAATTGAAGTTTATATAAAGTTTATATATTCGATTTTTTATAATTTTGTGTCTTTGGTGTCACAGTAAAATTCTCTCTCTGTCTCTTCTCATACAGAGTAACAAGTGTGAGGAGAGACAGAGACTTCGTTTTTCATTTTTTGCTCACTGTGAATGGTTCTCACAGTGATCACATGAACGGAGACCACTGTTATTGGTCTCCGATCATCACTCTGAAGCCAAGGCTGTTGCTAACAGCCTTGGCTTCAGAAGCAGATTACCCGATGACCGGGAAAACCGCTCCGATGCGGCCCCTCCCTCCCAAACCACTTAGATGTGGCGCTTGCTATTGAGCGCCGCATCTGAGGGGTTAAAACTGATCGGAGACCACTGCTAGTGGTCTCCGATCATCACTCTGAAGCCAACGCTGTTGCTAACAGCCTTGGCTTCAGAAGCAGATTACCCAATGACCGGGAAAACCGCTCTGATGCGGCCCCTCCCTCCCAAACCACTTAGATGTGGCGCTTGCTATTGAGCGCCGCATCTGAGGGGTTAAAACTGATCGGAGACCACTGCTAGTGGTCTCCGATCGTTGCCCTGAAGCCCGAGGCTGTTACCAGTAGCCCGGTCTTCAGGAAATCCCCGCGAAAACCGCTCCGATGCGGTCCCCTCCCTCCCAAACCACTCAGATGCGGCCGGCACTTGCTGTTAAGTGCCGCATCTGAGGGGTTAAATATGATCGAAGACCACTGCTAGTGGTCTCCGATCGTTGCCCTGAAGCCCGAGGCTGTTACCAGCAGCCCGGTATTCAGCAACACCCCGCATGATGCGGGGAAAGTTCTACTGAAGTGCCGACGTGAAAAGCCGACAATTCAGAAGACCTACCCTGAACGGCCGACGTAAAAACACTATATGCCGGTCGTTAAGGGGTTAAAGTTACAACACCATTGCAGCCCCTGGTACTTTATTTATTTACTTTAGTAAGAGGTGACTTTAACCCCTTCCCACTGTGGCCATTTTTGACCTTCCTGACAGAGCCTCATTTTTTACATGCTTCACTTTATGTGGTAATAACTTCGGAATGCTTTTACCTATCCAAGCGAGTCACATTGGACTTTATGTTACTGGCAAAATTTGCTCAATACATTTGATATTTAATTGTGAAAAACACCAACATTTTGCGGAAAAATTGCAAAAATTTGCATTTTTCTACATTTAAATGTATCTGCTTGTAAGCCAGACAGTTATACCAGACAAAATAGTTGTTAATTAACATCCCCCATATGTCTCCTTTATGTTTGCATAATTCTTTGAACATCCTTTTAATTTTTTAAGATGTTACAAGGCTTAGAACTTTAGCAGAAAATGTTTCACATTTTCAAGAAAATTTCAAAGGCTATTTTTACAGGGGCCAGTTCAGTTGTGAATTGGCTTTGAGGGCCTTAAATATTAGAAACCCCCTATAAATAACCCTATTTAAAAACTGCACCCCTCAAAGTATTCAAAACAGCATTTAGAAAGTTTCTTAACCCTTCAGAAAGTCATTTTTAATGCATTTTTTTTGTAGTAACACAGTATTTATTGCCCAGATTCTGCAGTTTTTATAAATATTCCATATGTGGTCCTAGTGCGCTAATGTACTGAAGCACAGGCCTCAAAAGCAAAGGAGCACCTAATGTATTTTGGAGCCTCATTCTTATTAGAATATATTTTATGCACGATGTGCGGTTTGAAGAGCTCTTTCGGTGCCAAAACAGTGGAAATCCCCTAAAAGTGACACTACACCCCTTGAGGAATCATCTAAGGGTATAGTGAGAGTTTTGACCCCAAAGGTTTTTTTGCTGAATTAATTAGAATTAAGCCATGAAAATGAAAAATGTAATTTTTTTCCCAATAAAATGTAGTTTTAGATCAACATTTTTTATTTTCACAAGCAATAAAAAAGAAAAAGCACCCAAACATTTGTAAAGCAATTTCTCCCGAGTATGGTAACACCCAATATGTGGTTATAAACTGCTGTTTACATATATGGGAGGGTTCCAAATAAAAGGAGTGGTATTTGACTTGGAGCGTAGATTTTGCTGGAATAGTTTGCGGAAACCATGTTGCAGTCGCAAAACCCCTGATGTACCAAAAAAAAGTCACCCCATTTTATAAACTACATTTCAGAAATTAATACGCAGTGGATGATGCAAAGTGAACATTTCAATTTTTCCACTGATATGCTATTTCACCGCTCAATATGTTGTGCCCAGCTTGTGCCACTGGAGAATCTTATCCCATAAATTGTTAAGCGGGTTCTCCCGGGTATGGTAATGCTTTACTTGTGGACGTTAACTGCTGTAGGGCTAAGTATGGAAGGAGAGCCATTTGGAGCATGGATTTATCTTGGTAGTAGTTTTGTTTGAGTTATTATGGTATTTCAGTTTATAATGTGGGGGCATATGTAATCTGTGCGCAGTACATCAGGGCATAATAAGAGAGTATAATAATGGGGTAAATAATAAAATTATCCATAGATGTGTGGTACACTGTGAAGCAATCTGTTATGCACAGTCCAGTGGCACACTGAAAAATAATGTCCTTTCCTTCGTGCACCCTCGCTTCCAGCAGATGTGCTATGTCCCTTCCCTTCCTAGTTCCTAAATACTAGGACCCTGAAACTGAAGGAATGTTCCCCTCTGGCTGCACATCGGGATGTTTTTTTATCACCGCATTACTAGTGCCATAACTTTTTCGGTTGATGGAGCTGTGCGCGGGCTTGTTTTTTGCAAGACAAATTGTCGATTTTATTGGTACCATTTTGGGACACATACGACTTTTTGATCACTTCATTTTCACTTTCATTTTTTGGAAGAGGAAATGACCAAAAACAAGCAATTCTGGAATAGTTTTTTATTGGGGGGTTTTCGGCATTTACCGTGTGCCATAAATTACAAGTTAACTTTATTCTGTGGGTCGATACGATTAGGGCAATACCAAATTTATATAGTTTCTTTTGTTTTGTCCCACTAGGGGTGCTTCAAGGCCTGAAACCCCGATAGGTAATACACTGCACTACATACATAGTGCAGTGTATTAGAGCCGTCAGTTATTCACTGGCAGCAAGCCTATGAGGACCCGCCGGAGTCAGGTACTCATCGGCTTCTGTACAAGGCAGACACTGAGGCTATTATTTGGCCTCCGGTAGCCATAGCAACCCAGCCTTGCATCGCTTGGGTGCCGGTCAGGTAAAAACTCTATTGAGCGCAGCATCTGGAGGGTTAATCGGCGAGATCGGAGAATAGCTCCGGTCCTGGCCGTTACAGGAGTGTGTCAGCTGTAATATACAGCTGACACCCGGGAATGATGGTGCCGGGCCCCGCTTCTGAGCCCGCACCATCACCGCGACGTAATGGCACTGCGGTTTGCGGGAACCACTTTCTGACAGCGCCGTATATATACAGCAGATGTCAGGAAGGGGTTAAGTGCTACTTTTCATGTATTTATTTCTACTGTATTAAAGTAATATACAGATACCCAGAGAATTCCTTCAAGCTGTTTCTTTCTTTGTCAATGTTAATAACAAACACTTCATCCTTAGGCTAAATGCACACGTTGCGAATTTTGCTGCGGAAAATAAAATGTGCAGCAAAATCACAAGAAATTCACAGGGGAAAAAAAAGGTTTTTTTATGCGTTTTATCGTGCGGTTTTTGTGTTTTGCTGCGTAAATTGCTGTGTTTTCATGCTGTGGGTTTTGCTGTGTATTTCTTTAGAACTGCAGGGATAGAATTCGCAAGTGGAATCGCAAGATAAATTTACATGCTGCGGTTTCGAAAATACGCACCGCGTCAATTTACGTCCCGAAAAATACTGCTGCGTGGAGATGAGATTACATGGAACCTCATAGACTTTGATGATATTGTATTAAGCTGCGGTGTTGCAAAACCGCACGTTATAAGCAAAGTGTGCATTCAGCCTTATGATGGTGTATTTTTCAAAGCAAATTTATTTTATGCTGTATTAAATTGCAGATTATTCCCTAGGTCAGCAACTTTATCCATAAAAATTAAGGAAGAATCCACATATGTCACTAATGTTATTGTCTTAGGTAAATAATATTGCATGCTTCCCGGACTGGTCTGGAATTTTTTCGGACTGTTCCGGTGACCAATGGACAATATCATTAAAGTAGTTGTATGTTGAGTGTGGCATGAGTCCACTATCATCATACTGAACTATGAACACTTCACTATTTAAATTTATTTTTTTAACACCAACATATAATTATTTTTTTTGTTTTTTTTATCACTAGTATTTTATGATATCTGTCCCTTGCTTCCCGGACCGGTTAGGAGCATTCCTGCCTGCTCCAGAGACTAACAGACAGATATTATGGTATATTATATGAGAAGTGTGGCCTATATCCACCCTCCTCATACCTTATTATATTATAGATAATCTTTATTATGTAATTTTTCACTTTTCAATTTACATATTTTTGTTTTCATATGGTTGAATACATTATATGTTTATTGTTTACACTATCATTTATGAAAAGGAATGTACTTGTGTAATACTACATATGGCACTATTTGCACTTTTATACACTTATATCTGGGATGCAATCGGTGGATAGCAGCCGCCCGTATGGATGGCAGCCTTCGTCGATTGTATCCCAGTTTAAGGAGTTATCTATGCACATTTATAATTTTTAATATGTATGTGTTTAATGCACATCTTCTTTATTTGGGTTGTCCCGCGCCGTTGTAGGGCACGGGGTGCATGGTGCGGGGGTCTGGGCGGGGGACACACCCCCGGGGCTGGGCTCTGGGGGTGTTGTCTTCTCTGCCCGTCCTCCCGTTAACTGTGTCCGTATGTATATAGTCCTATAGAATGTCTCAAATACTGTGTATGTATACTTATGACTTGTGGGTTGCTGCTGTGGGTGTCCCGGTGGGGGATTTCCACCGCCTGTGGTGTGCACGGTGGTGGTCTCCCTCTCCCGATCCTCCATTGTTGGTACCCCGCGTACCGCACATCTCGTGACACATTTACAATCGTAATTTTGTGCATCTCAACTTAAGGTGTGAGGAATTTTTATTCTTATTACTATAATAAGGCACTGATGGTTGTTGGCGGATATTATGGACATTTAAATCCCTCCTCATAAAAAACACAGTAAAAACAGTCTGAACGGCCTATTTACATCGCCAGATGACTTGACACATAGGGTAGTGTGCGCATGCGCTTGATTGGCCCTCCACACGTTGTGCCGGAAATTGTCAATGTGAGGGCGGAAGTGTAGAGATGGGGGAATCCATCTCTGCACGGAACGCTCCTGACGCGGAAGACACACGTGGGAGGACCCAATTAACCGTCATGCGCCATTGGCTACCAATATACAGGTATAGCACTTATACCATAGTTTTACACACTAGCATCTTCTCCTGACGAATGGTGCGAAACGTGCGTCGAGGTGTTTCTTCTCTGAGTCCGTCTAACAGCCACCATGCCAGCCTCAGGTAAATGAGATGCAACCATGTTATTAGGCTTTATAATGATGCATGACAACTAACATAACAACAGTGATATGCTTATACCTGAATAGTGGGTTACTGACATCATAGAACTGTATATTAGTTTGTAATTCTCAACTTTTTCTCTGAGGTAGTATTTACCTATCTGCATTGTGCATAATTGCAATATATTTTGGCTATGGTGGTGCATTGACCGTCTCGGAAAGTCTGATTTTAAGTATGTTTTAAATTGTATGTTTTTTGTATAGACGTCTTTGGGAGGGTATTCTATTTGTGGAACAATAAAATTATGTTTGGACTCACATATGTCTGTACGAGAATTTTTTTCTTGTGTATATATGTACATGAGACGTATATAGGTTTTATGATTATTTGGTCTACTAGGATGACAGTGACCAGTATCACTGAATGTGAAGCCTGAGTGTGATAGCTCTATCCTGCTTTAGTCATGTATGAGCAGGGCCGCCATCAGGGGGGTATTAGGGGTAGTACTGTAGGGGGCCCGGCCAAACTTAATTGAAAGGGGGGCCCGGCAACTGCCGCGACTTGCTTTTGGTAGAAAAAAACAAGCCCCTGCAATGGGGCCTGTTCTTTTCACCAAAACAATGTCGTGAGCTGCTGCGGGCCCCCGAGCTGCGGGCCCCCCTCTCATCACCGCCGCCGCGAAACACCACCGCTTGCGCGCGTACGAGCGCGCACGACCGCAAGCGCGCACGATCGCAAGCGCGCGCCCACGTGCGAACGACCAGGCGCGCCGCCGAGAGGGAGCAACACAAGTACATCGACGGGGAAGGACAGCCACACAGGGACAGCGGCGCATGGTTACTTACCTGCTGGCCCGCCTCCGACTCCGCCTCCTCCTCGTCCTCCTTGTCCTCCTCGTCCTCCTTGTCCTCCTCCGCCTCCTCGTCCGACTCCGCCTCCGACTCTGCCTCCTCGTCCTCCACCTCGTCCGCCTCCTCGTCCGACTCCGCCACCTCCTCCTTCTCCAGAGCGTAGCTGCGTAAGGAGAGGGGGAGGAGTCTAGTTCTTGCGCGGCGGCAGTTCTACGATCCCCGCCATTTTCTGGAGCCTGGAGGTGAAGGACGACGTCTGGACCGAAGACATCGCCTGAAGAGGACTGGAGTGGGAGCAGCTCTTCTGACATGGTGAGTAAAGTGTGTCAAAGTGCTGTTTAAGTATGGCCCTGTTCACACAGAGTATTTTGCAGGCCGAAAAAATCTGCCTCAATATTCCTTAAAGAATTTTGAGGCAGATTTTGCCCTGCCCACACTATCTTGCTGCGTTTTTGCTGCGTTTTTTGCCCGCTGTGATTGAGGACAGCAGACAAAAAACGCAGGGAAAAATGCATTTTCTGCCTCCCATTTATTTCGATGGGAGGTCAGAGGCAGAACCGCAGCAAGAAAGGACGTGCTGCTTTTTATTTTTTCTGCGACTTACTCTCATTGATTTCAGATTAAATCAATGGGAGGCGGTTTTGGAAGTTTTTTGGTGCTGATTCTGACGCAGTGGCAGAGTCAATATCAAGGCCCAAAAACTGTGTGAACTGGGCCTTATTGTTAGTGCTTATTCAGACGAACGTGTAATACGTCCGTGCAACGTGTGTGATTTTCACGCGCCTCGCACGGACCTATGTTACTCTATGGGGCCGTGCAGACTGTCAGTGATTTTCACGCAGCGTGAGTCCGTGTGTCCGCTGCGTAAAACTCACGACATGTCCTATATTTGTGCATTGTTCGCGCATCACGCACCCATTGAAGTCAATGGGTGCGTGAAAATCCCGCACTGCACTTCCGCAGCAGTATAAACTATGAATGAAAACAGAAAAGCACCACGTGCTACAAACAGAGTGTCATAATGATGGCGGCTGCGCGAAAATCACACAGCCGCGCATCATACGCTGCTGACACACGGAGATGTTATGGACCTTTTGCATGCGCAGAACGCCACGTTTTTGCGCACGCAAAAAGCACACGCTTGTGTAAATCCAGCCTTAGGGTAGGAACACACTAGGCATGAACGCTGCGGATTTTATGCAACACATTTTATTGTGGATAATCCGCAGCGTATTACAGTCGCAGCAGAGTGGATGAGATTTGAACAAATGTCATTCACACGCTGCAAAAAAAATGGACCTGCAGTGTGGCTTTTGGCTTTTTAAGCCGCAACATGTCAATGTATTCTGTGGAATCGCCGCTCCTCTGTTGCGGAAATGCTGCGGTTCTGCCACAAAAATCACAAATGAGAAAAAAAAGGTACTTTTTTACATTTATAAAAAAGTTTAGACTTGCCCCGGCCGTAGTCCAAGTGACGCGATCCTCTATTATTAGCGCAGCCCGGAATAGAGGATCGCGTCACCAGGACTACGGCCGGGGCAAGTCTAAACTTTTTTATAAATTTAAAAAAGTGCCTTTTTTTTTTTTCTCATGTGTGATTTTTGCGGCAGAACCGCAGCATTTCCGCAACAGAGGAGCGGCGATTCCACAGAATACATTGACATGTTGCGGCTTAAAAAGCCAAAAGCCACACTGCAGGTCCATTATTTTTGCAGCGTGTGAATGAGATTTTTTAAACCTCATCCACTCTGCTGCGACTGTGATACGCTGCGGATTATCCACAATAAAATGTGTTGCATAAAATCCGCAGCGTTCATGCCTAGTGTGTTCCTACCCTAAGGCCGGATTTACACAAGCGTGTGCTTTTTGCGTGCGCATGCAAAAGGTCCATAACAGCTCCGTGTGTCAGCAGCGTATGATGCGTGTCTAGGTGATTTTCGCGCAGCCGCCATCATTATGACACTCTGTTTGTAGCACGTGGTGCTTTTCTGTTTTCATTCATAGTTTATACTGCTGCGGAAGTGCTGGGCGTGATTTTCACGCACCCATTGACGTCAATGGGTGCGTGATGCGCGAACAATGCACAAATATAGGACATGTCGTGAGTTTTACGCAGCGGACACACGGACACACGCTGCGTGAAAATCACTGACAGTCTGAACGGCCCCATAGAGTAATATAGGTCCGTGCGAGGCGCGTGAAAATCACGCACGTTGCACGGATGTATTACACGTTCGTCTGAATAAGCCCTAACAATAAGGCCCAGTTCACAGAGTTTTTGGGCCTTGATATTGACTCGGACACTGCGTCAGAATCAGCACCAAAAAAACTTCCAAAACCGCCTCCCATTGATTTAATCTGAAATCAATGGGAGCCAGTCGCGGAAAAATGAAAAATCAGCACGTCCTTTCTTGCCGCGGTTCTGCCTCTGACCTCCCATCTAAATCAATGGGAGGCAGAAAATGCATTTTTCGCTGCGTTTTTTGTCTGCTGTCATCAATCGCCGCGGGCAAAAAACGCGGCAAGATAGTGTGGGCAGGTCAAAATCTGCCTCAAAATTCGGTGCGCAGTTCCAGGCGGGTGCGCATGCGTGGGAGTTTGCGGGTGTGCGCGATCGGTCGCACGGGCGGCAGTGTTTGATGACCCCCATGCTACCCAGGGCCGCCATCAGGGGGGGTATTATGGGTACTGATGTGAGAGGCCCGGCCAAACCTAATTGAAAGGGGGGCCCGCAGCTCACGACATTCTTTTGGTGAAAAAAACAAGCCCCATTGCAGGGGCCTGTTTTTTTTCTATCAAAGGCAAGTCGCGGCAGTTGCCGGGCCCCCCTTTCAATTAGGTTTGGCCGGGCCTCTCACATCAGTACCCATAATACCCCCCCTGATCGCGGCCCTGGGTACCATAATATAGTGCTGGACGGAGTACCGTTAACAGGCAGTGCCACGGTAGGGGGGCCCAGAAAATTTAGCTGTAGGGGGCCCTGAAATTCCTGATGGCGGCCCTGTGTATGAGGCTGTTATTTATGTGTGCAGCTGGCTGATATATATATATATATATAGCAATGTCTAATTGCCTGTGATTCCTATAATAAAGGTAATATGTGTGTTTATGACAGTGAGTGTCATAAGAGGTTGATGTGGATCTAAATGTTTTATTGTTTTCAGTGCTGTATGTTTTTTCTCCTACCTGCTTGTTTTGTTCACCTTAGAAAATACAGTGAAGCTTTTTGAAAATCACCAGATTTCTAGATTTCTTTGACAGTAAAACTAAAACAAAAAATAATTGATGGATGTGACTCACAGAGAGAAAGTGGAAGAAAAATATAAATGTATGTGCAAGTTTACCTGACAGAATGAAGCAAGTAGTTAAACCCTACCCGACATCCGCCGTACATATATGGCGCTGTCAGGAAGCGGTTCCCACAAACCGCAGTACAGTTACGTCGCAGTGATAGTGCGGGCTCAGAAGCGGAGCCTGCACCATCACCGACAGGTCTCAGCTGTATATTACAGCTGACAGCCTCCGGTAACGGCCATGACCGGAGCTAGTCTCCGATCCGGCCGATTAACCCCTCAGATGCTGCGCTCAACAGATAGCATAGCATCTATGGGGTTTTCCTAATAATGACATCCGTGTCTGCCTTGTATGGAAACCTATGAGGAACCGCCTCTGGCAGGTCCTCATAGGATTGCTGTCCGTGAATAACTGACAGCTCTAATGCAAAGCACTACCTATGTAGTGCAGTGTATTAGAATAGCGATCGGGGTTTTAGGCCTTCATGTCCCCTAGTGGGACAAAAAATAACAGTTAAAAAAAGTTAATAAAAATGTAAAAAAATAAAAGTTCCAACTTAAAAAAAAATAACATATTGCCTTTTTTTCCCATAATAAGTATTTAAAAAAATAAAAATAACTATACATAATTGGTATTGCGGTGTCCGTAACAACTCAAACTATAAAACCACGTAATTTATCCCGCACGGTGAACGCCGTAAAAAACAAAATATGTAAAACAACGCCAGAATTGCTGTTTTTTAGGTCACATTTCCTCCCAAACAATTTAATAAAAAGTGATCAAAAAGTAACATATACCCCAAAATAGTGCCAATAAAAATGACAACCCGTCCCGCAAACAAAAATCCCTGACACTTTGTCCACACAAAAATGAAAAAGTTATGGGCCTTAGAATATGGCCACACAGAAAACAAATTCTTTTTTTTTTTAAAGTGATTTTATTGTGCAAAAGCTGCAATACATGAAAAAAACTATATCAATTTGCTAAAATTTATATTACGTAATCGTATCGACCCGCAGAATAAAGTTAACATGTAATTGCATGTTTTTGGTAATTTCCTCTTCCAAAAAATGAAATAAAAAGTGGGCAAAAAGTCGTATGTGTCCCAAAATGTTACCAAACAAAACTACAGCTTGTCTCGCAAATAAACAAGCTCATTTCCACAGCTCCATCAACCGAAAAATAAAAAAGCTGTTAAACTGGTAACGTGGTGATGAAATAACATCCCGATGTGCAGGCTGGAGGGAAACACTCCTTCAGTTCAGGTTGAAAGAAGAAAGAAAGAAAGAAAAGAACATTTATAAAAAATAAAAAAAAAATCGCCATCTCTTACTTGAATTTATATTTTCTGACTGCGAATGTCACTCCTTGGGAAAATGTATTCTATGGTCTAACTACTCTAAAACACATTCACACACAAAACAAGAAGAGAACATTAGTTTCCTAAAACTACAAGAGTTTACTTTTTGCCTCTGTGCAGGCTTTAGTAAAACAAAAAAAAATGGATTTTTACCAGATGCCAGGGCTGGTTTTAGAGAAAATGGCAGGCAATTTTAGTTTTTCTCCTAATTTCACCCCACATAATATTGGCATTTAACAGCAAGAAAATACTGCCATGAATTCGACATAATACCACCATATAGTGCCCATGCAAATAAAAGTCCTTCAAAGAACAATTGCCCATTTTGCCCCCCCCCCCCCTTAAACTGGTCCTGATAGATGCCTATGTATGGCAATATAAACTTTAATTCACCTGCAGCATAATTTTACATCTAAACATAATCTACATGTAGTTTCCGTAACTAATCATATACATTGCTTTTTTTTATAGGCATGATTGATTAAATGTGTATAAAATATAGTGAACTGATGCAAAATAGAGGTGGTTGAACTGAAGCCATTAAGGGCAAGTGATCATGTAGGAGATATAAAGTAATAGAGGTAATAGACACATCAAACAAATGTGATCTAATGTAAACAAGTAGTAGTTTTAATGTAAACATTGGCACTTTAGGATGTGTTTGGCAGATCTATTCTCCCTCTTGGCTTGTTTTAGTTGAACATTTACTGAATGACAGTAACTTTATTGCACTCTTGCTTTCAGGTGTCAACAGGAGAAGTGTATCATATAACAAATAGTTTAAATATATGAGACTTGGAAGAATAACTGATATGACACCTGAAAGAAAAGCTGCAGTGCAAAGTACACAAATATAATCATGTTATGGATAATTGACTATCAATAATTTGTATGAGAACAAACAGATCAGTAGGAACTGTAGCTGCTGATAGAAATCAGTATTTATTTGTTTTAGTTTTACACCTCTTTGTACACGCTCCATTTGCTACAGCTATGAAGAATTGAATAGATTGATTTGATTATATTACAGTTGTAACCATAACATCACAGCCTGTCCAAACATGACTGAATAATAGATCTTATGATGTGGCTTCTTCGTCATCAGTAATTTTTCTTCTTTCTTCCTTCCTCTACACCAAGAAACAGAATGTTTCTGCTATGTTTTCATTGCTACAGCTGAGCAATAAGCTCTGAGGCTTTAAATTATTTTAAAGGCTTTGTACACCTTTGAAAACTTTTTTTTTATATAAAAATGTGCATCAGTGTTTGGTGCTGTTATCGATCACATCTAAATTAAGTTATGAACTTAGATGTGATCAATAACAGCTCAATCCTGCATGTCAGAGACACACATGACCCGCTGACCCCTAACCCGTCAGTGCCGCTGACCTGACGGATTCAGGTCTAAGCGCTAGATACAACTGCTCTGTATTCTGGATACAAAGCAGTTGTATCTCAAAAAGTAAAAATAATTTTTAATAAAAAGTAATTAGAAAGTTGAACCAAACACACTGATACACATTTTTATTTTAAAAAAAAGTTTTCAAAGGTGTACATAGCCGAATTTATTTCTGAAAAGTAGAAGTACAACATCATTAGGTAATATTAACTTAGAAAACTTTTATAATGATTTTTAGGTTTCTCACTATTATCAACTTTGAATTGTGAACACTAGGTCCGAAGGATTACTTGTGGATCCCCAGTAGTTTTTGGTGTGATAGAATTAGAATAAATCTTAGTATATTGCAGCATGTACTCCTGAAGTAAGACCTCCTGGAGAACATTGAAGTATAAGGCATAGCTATTAGGGTATCAGGCGTAAGCACTAAGCAGGTCCCTACCCTTACCAGTCATGGACTATAGCAAAGAAGGGGGCTACAAAATTCCTATATAAAATGCACAATATATTTTTGTATTGTTCATTCTGATCAGTTATGTTGAAATACGGCATAGGCATCGGTCTATTTATTAGCTATGCTCTACTAAAAGTTAACGGATTAGTTATCAAAATGAATGCAGGAGATAAACAATGACAGTTATCCCAGCCTACTCTGTAAATTCTCTATATATTTCTTTCTATAAATTTTATATACGCAGGACAAAGGACTGAACAATGCTACTATTCACGTAGCACATAACACCATTTAGAAATGAAGAGTAAACCTCAAGCTGATTTGCAGCATATAATTATCATGACAAAATATGTAAAACATTATTAATCAGTCAATGGACAGTTTATTCTTTTATCATAACAGACTGTAGGTTCCCTGTTTGATTTGTGACTGTGCGCTTCACTTGTTCAGATTTTTCTACCCAACATTTCCAACTTGGCAGTAGACGTCCACCCACACAGACATGATTAAGCGTGCCAAATGACGATCAAATGGAATATGTGATGAGACACATGGAGCTATTGCTGTAATGTCCAAAGCATCATGCATATGAGCTGAAGATTCATTCTCCCTCTGAAACTTAAGAGATGAAATACACAGGCCCCATGCTGTTAAAATGACAGTGTTGATGTAAATAAATAAATGGCATGGGAAACCTTTTATGATACTATTCCAGAAACCATGTTCAGCCTCTGCATCTCACTTTCACAGAAAACATTCAGTCGATGCATTTTCTAATAATTTTATACATATAAATACTTTTGCAGCCTTAAAGTATTACTTAAAGTTAATTTTTACACTCATTACCTTTACTTTTTCAAACTATAGGGTTCAAATTATATATATGTATATAAAGCCTGTATTCTAGCCCAGAGCTGCATTCACAATTCTGCTGGTCGTCATTGGACAGATGACAATCTTGTCATTGTAGCTTAGTTAAGCTTCTATAATGCAGTTGGCGAAACAGAATCCAGCACTAAGAAATCGGTAATGTACAGAATCTGTATTGAACAGGTGAAATCCAGCTGAAGAAATCTCTTGTGTGCAGGGCCAGCCTTACATTGGATGATGACCTGCACAGTGGCTTATGCTGGTGCCCACCTCATATTGTGTAAGGTCATACAGTTTATTAACAACCATACCATGCACTGCCTAACATATAATCCATGCATTAAATAATGTCATAACAGTGCTATACAATGTCTAAATAAAACTGCTATGTAATTCATATTAAGATATGTGGTGGTCACAAGCCTTGGGTACCAGGCTATCTGTATCTTTCCCTTCAAGCCGGTCAACCGATGAGCCCAGTGCAACTGCACACCCCTTAAAATGAGTCTATGCTTGAATGAGCAAGCTGTATCTGAAGCATGGGCTGGTGAGTAATTTAATTTCCCTATTCAGCTATAATGCTGTTGGGCATCGTTATATTATTATATAGTTAATGTTGAAAAGACTGCAAATCACCAGAACAGGTTGTGTGCAGACACTGAGCCAGCAAGTATCTTTTCCTCTAGCAAATCATTTAGGCTCTATTCACATGACAGGGTCCGAGTAGCGGCCGTTAAAAACGCCCGTTTTGGGCAGTTTTTCCCGCCCGTTTTGCATCCGTTTTGCATCCGTTCCGTTTCCATTCTGGGCTGTGTTTCCATTTTTAACGGCCGATATTGACCCGTTTTGCATCCGGTTTTTTCCCTGTCCGTTTTAAAAATCGGATGAATTTTATTAGTAAATTTTTTGCCACACACTTCCCTCTGTAGATAATGCCAAACACTGCCCTCTGTAGATACTGTCACTGCCCCCTGTAGGTAGTGCCACACAGCCCCCCCTTGTAGGTAGTGCCACACTGCCCCCCTGTAGGTTGTGCCACACAGCCCCCCTGTAGGTTGTGCCACACAGCCCCCTGTAGGTAATGCCACACAGCCCCCTGTAGGTAGTACCACACAGCCACCTGTAGGTAGTGCCACACAGCCCCCTGTAGTTAATGCCACACAGCCCCCTGTAGGTAATGCCACGCAGCCCCCCGTAGATAATGCCACACACTACCTTCTATAGATACTGCCACAGCCCCCCTGTAGGTAATGCCACACAACCCCCCTTGTAGGTAGTGCCACACAGACCCCTTTGTAGGTTGTGCCACACAGACCCCCTTGTAAGTAGTGCCACATAGCCCCCTGTAGGTAGTGCCACACAGCCCCAGTAGGTAGTGCCCCACAGCCCCATGTAGGTGCTGCCACACAGCATCCCTGTAAGCAATAGCACACAGCCCCCTGTAGGTAATACCACACAGTCCCCTGTAGGTAATGCCACACAGCCGCCTGCAGGTAATGCCACACAGCCCCCTGTAGGTAGTGACACACAGCCCCCTGTAGGTAGTGCCACACAGCCCCCTGTAGGTGGTGCCACACAGTCCCCTGTAGGTAATGTCACACAGCTTCCTGTAGGTAGTGCCACACAGTCCCCTGTAGGTAATGCCACACAGCCCCCCTGTAGGTAATGTCCCACAGCCCCCTGTAGGTAGTGCTACACAGCCTCCTTGTACATAGTCACCCCCCATAGATGACACCCCCCTACCTTCCTGTAGGGGACAGCTCCAGGAGAAGTTCTTCACTTCACTGTCCATATATGGATAGTGAAGTGAGGGACTTCTCCTGGATTGGAATCCCCGGCCACATCGGTGGGGATTCCGCTTCAGAAGTCCCTGACGTCACTGTGTCCATATATGGCCAGTGAAGGCAGGGACTTTTCCTGGATCGGAATCCCTGGTCACAGCGCTGGGATTCCACTTCAGAAGTCCCTGACATCACTGTGTCCATATATGGACAATGAAGTCAGGGACTTCCCCTGGAGCGGAAACACTGGCCACATCGCCGGGGATTCCGCTTCAGAAGTCCCTGACGTCACTGTGTCCATATATGGACACAGTGAAGTCAGGGACTTCTCCTGGAACAGAATCCCCAATCCCTGGCCACAGCGTTGCCGAAGCTGTGGCCGGGGATTGGGGATTCCGCTCCTACAGGGAGCAACAAAAATACCCTCCTCCTCCTCCTCACATGCACTTCGCACTGTGAGGAGGAGAAGGAGAGAGAGAGCAAGCGATGGAATACACAGCCATCACTCGGAACACATTCAAGTGATGGCCGTGTATTGCCCGGCCCCATAGACTTCTATGGGAGCCGGGCGACCAGGAGAACAGCCGAAAATAGGGAATGTCCCATCTTTTGACAGCCCGGTTTCCCGGGCCGTCAAAAAATCGGTTGTGTGAACAGCCCCATTTGGGGTCTATTGTTCCTACTGTGGCCGTGTGACGGACGTTTTTTGAATGGCCGTCAGAAGGCCGGGAAAACCCTGTTGTGTGAATGGGGCCTTACCCTTTTCCAAACACCAGAATTTACTAGTGCTGGTAGGATATTACACCAGATAACTACATTGCAAAACTTCTAATTAAGAAGTATAAACTCTATCATGCAGCCAAACATTAGCAATGCAATAGTTTATAGCCAGGAGTGGGATTAACATTTTTAACAACAGGTCCCCTATTTTGTGGACAAAGACACATGTGCCGGGGGGGGCTTCTCGCTGTGTTTTGCGGTGTATCGCACCATGGAAAATCATCTCAAATCTCTTGGCTAATGCACAGATACGGTGCCACGACCAAGCTCAGTACATATATACAACACCAGAACCAAGCTCAGTATATATTTCTAACACCAGAACAAAGCTCAGTACATAAATACAACACCAGAACCAAGATCAGTACATATATACACAGCACCAGAACAAAGTTCATATATATACAGCACCAGAACAAAGCTCAGTACATAAATACAGCAACAGAACCGAGGTCAGTGCATATATACAGTGCCAGAATCAAGCTCAGTACATATATACAGCACTAAAAAGAAGCTCAGTACATATGTACAACTCCAGAACCAAGCTCAGAACATATATACAGCAACATAACCAAGCTCAGTACATATATACAGCAGCACAACAAAGCTTTGTACATAAATACAGCACCAAAACCAAGCTCAGTACATGTATATATGTTTTGAGCTTGGTTGTTATGATGTATTTATGTAACAAGCTTGGTTTTGGTGTTGTATTTATGTACTTAGCTTTATTCTGGTGCTGTATATATGTACTGAGCTTGGTTCTGGTGCTGTGTATATATATCTAATGAGCTTAGTTTTGGTGTTGTATTTATGTACTCAGCTTGGTTCTGGTGCTGAATATATGTACTGATCTTGGTTCTGATGCTGTATATATGTACTGAGCTATGTTCTGATGATGTATATATGTATGAGCTTTGTTCTGGTGGTCGATTTATGTACTGAACTTTGTTGTGGTGTTGTTAAATGTACTGAGCTTGGTTCTGGTGCTGTATTTGATTCTGGAGCTGTATATATGTACTGAGCTTGGTCCTGGTGCTGTATATATGTACTGAGAATGGTTCTGATGCTGTATTTATATGCTGAGCTTGGCTCTGGAGTTGTATATATGTTCTGAGCTCCTCCTTGGTGCTGTATATATATGTATTGAGCTTGGTTGTTAGGATGTATATAACTCCAGAACTAAGCTCAGTTTATATATACAGCACCAGAACAAAGCTCAGTACATAAATACAACACAAGCACAAATACAGCTCAATACAGAGATCATTTGCAAATTCAGTTTAACCCATGCCATATAAGTTTGTATGGCATAAAACTACAGCTCCCAGTATAGCCAGAACGATGGTAAGGATATTCTAGGAGTTGCGGTTTTTACAAAAAATAATGATACACCCATCATCTTGCTGCAGATCATACAGTGTCTACAGTACTGATCAGTCACAGGGAGAATAAACATTTACTGACTCAATGGGGACGACTTCTCAGATTGGAGTCGTTCTTTTTCTCTTTTCTTTTCCATCTGGTCCAGACCTCTATGATGATGCCTTCTGGCCACGACCCGTTTCTGCAGTTTGTCACTCAGATGTCTTCAGGAGCTCACTTTTCCAACATTTCTGCTTCTATAAATGAAGATAAAATTCTCATGTTGCCAAACCCAATTTTCCTAAATATAATAGTATCATACACTGTGCCCCTGAATATAATAGTGCTACACACTGTGCCCCTAAATATAATAGTATCGTACACTGTGCCCTTGAAAATAATAGTACGATACACTGTGCCCATGAATAAAATAATGTCAAACACTGTAAAGTAATGCACCACACACACAGAGTGACCCCTGTAGATAGTGCCCCTCATAGAGCCATCTGTAGAGTGCCCCTCATAGAGCCCTCTGTAGATAGTGCTACCCATAGAGCCCTCTGTAGATAGTAGTGTTCCCTGTAGCTAGGGCCCCCTGTAGCATCCCCTGTAATTAGGGACTCCTGTAGCACCTCCTGTAAAAAGGGCCCCCTGTAGCATGCCCTGTATATAGTGCCCCCTGTGGTGTGCACTGTAGTGCCCCCTGTAGATAGTGCCCCCTGTAGCGTTCCCTATATAGTACCCACTGTAGCATTCCCTGTAGATAGTGCCGCCTCTGGCGTTCCCTGTAAATTGTGCCGCCTGTGGCGTTCCTTGTAGATAGTGCCCCCTGTAGCATTTCCTGTAGATAGTGCCCCCTGTAGCCTCCCCTGTAGATAGTGCCCACTGAGGCGTTCCCTGTAGTTAGGGTCCCTGTCATGTCCATGGCCGCGGGCTGTCAGGCTCACTCACCTCCTGACGGCCGCAGCCATAGGTCTGCGAGCGCTGGCCCTAGTCTCCTCCTCAGGAGACGCCAACGCTCACTTCCACTTACCTCTGCCGGGTCCCGTAGGGTGCGCGTGCATGCTCATGCCCACTCTTAAAGGGCCAGCACGCGCACCTGAAGTTAATGTCAAAATTAGCCAATGAGTACCCTGGACTATAAGAAGGGCTCAGCCCCTTCCTCCCATGCCTGTGCATTGTTGTCATACCCAAAGTTTGTCTTAGCAAATGGTCTCCTAGTGTTTCCCAGTTCCCAATGTTCCCCGTTCCTGTACCTGTATCCTGTAATCCTGTACATCTATCCTGGTTAAGTGCCGTGCTGAGCTGAAGTCGTGCTGTGCTATATACCACGCCTGTCCAGCTACACAACGCCTGACGTCTGCCTGCTGTTTAGTCCCAGCCTAGCCTGTCTCACTGCTGTCCGAGCTGCCACAGGTACACTATATAAACTATAGACTGTAACCTGCATCCTATTGGCCAGCTGCCATACCGTCAAGGCGGTACGGCAAAGTGGGTCCACGTACCCAACGTCAAAGTACGCTCAGGCCATGGACCCCGCTGGTCGATCCAAGACCAAGAGGACGTTACAAGAGATGCAGACGGATATGCTAGACCTCCGGTCTCCACAGGACCAACTCCTCCAGGCCTAGAATATTATCGCACGTCGGCATGAGTTGCAAGCTGCCGTTCCTCCTACTACACCTCCTGGCAGTGTTGATCCCCGATTTTCTTTGCCACTTCCTGATCTCTAAGATGGATTTTTGAACCAGTGTCAGATCCACTCCAGCCTATATGCAAGGGCATTTTCGTCTGATTGCGCAAGGGTCGCTTTCATCATCTCTCTCCTCACTGGCAGGGCCCTTGTATGGGCGAATCCTATCTGGGAGAGACAAGGGCCAGAGACCCGTGACTTCCAGGTGTTCCTCTGGACATTTCACACGGTGTTTGAGGAGCCTGGACGAGCCTCGTCTTCAGTTGCCTCCTTGCTGAACCTACACCAAGGAGACACATCCGTGGGCGAGTACGCCATCCACTTCCGCACACTGGCGACAGAACTGTTGTGGAACAATGAGGCCCTGGTGGCTATATTCTGCATGGACTGTCTACTAAGATTAAGGACGAGCTTGCCGCTCGAGATCTACCGTCTACCCTGGATGACCTCATCCATCTGGCCGCCCGGATTGATATAGGGATCCGAGAATGGCTCCAAAAAGCTCGTCGGGAGGGAGGCCTCCCTAGTCCAGTCCCTACTTTGCAGCAACCCATGCTGTCCTCAGATGCCGATCCTCCTAAGAAGTCTGTGAGGATGGACCAGTTTAAGATATCTACCCAGGAGAGACAACGCAGACGCACCTCGGGACTCTGTCTTTATTGCGGCCTCGGAGGCCATCTTGTGCGTTTGTGTCCCCAGAAGCTCCAAAGCCTAGGGTTGGTAGGAGAGACAACCTTGGATGAAGTAGGACTTTCATCTAAATTGTCCATTCCCGTGACCATTATATCCGGCAAAAAAATGCATCGGGTCTCTGCGTATCTGGACTCTGGTTCTGCGACTAATTTCATTCGTAGAGATCTGGTGGATCTTCTCCAATTAACCACTACCCCTGTGGAGAGGCCGTTGATGGTTGCATTTGTAAATGGACTACCTCTACCAGACTGCACTTTCCTTCAGCAGCATTTTTGACCTGGCTGCGTCCTATTGGGATTATACCTGCCCAATTTGTGAGTATGGCCATTTTTTGTGTTTTTACTCTACCAAACCCAGTTGTTGCTGTGACCAAGCCGCTGAGGCTCCAAGTAGGAGCTCTCCACTCCGAGCTACTCTCATTCTTTGTCTTGTCCAAGGCCGTTAACCCCGTCCTGCTGGGTCTGCCTTGGCTCCGACTACATGCCCAAGTCCTGGACTGGAACTCTGGAGAGGTTCTCCAGTGGGGTCCCGAGTGTCTCAACCATTGCCTGGCACGGATTCATTCGGCTCAGCCTCATCTGCCTCAGTCATTGTTAGGATTGCCTGGTCATTATGCTGCATTTTCGTACGTTTTCAGCAAGAGGGAGGTGGAGACGCTGCCTCCACACCGGGCGTATGACTGTCCTATCTAGCTGATTCCTGGTGCATCCCTTCCCTGTGGTAGGGTATATCCTATCTCCTTGCCAGAAACTCTGTCCTTGTCCGCCTATGTTAAGGAAAACTTGGAGAGGGGCTTCATACGGAAGTCTTCCTCCTTGGCAGGAGCCGGGTTCTTCTTCGTCAAGAAAAAGGATAGTTCCCTGCATCCTTGTATTGACTACCGGGGTCTCAACCAGATCACAGTGAAAAATAAGTATCCATTGCCTCTGATCTCAGAACTGTTTGATCGTATATGTGGTGCAAAGATTTTCTCCAAACTAGACCTGCGTGGGGCTTACAACCGAATCCGGATTTGCCGGGGTGACGAATGGCAGACTGCATTTAACACCCTTGATGGACACTATTAATATATAGTAATGCCCTTCGGCATGTGTGCTGCTCCCGCGGTCTTCCAGGAGTTCGTTAACGACATCTTCCGTGACCTCCTCTATGTTTGTGTTGTGGTCTATCTTGATAACACCTTGATTTTTTCTCCAGATCCTATAACTCATCAGAGACATGTCCGTCAAGTTTTTTTGCACTTAAAGAGGCTCTGTCTCCAGATTATAAAATCCCCATCTCCTATTGAATGTGATCGGCGCTGCAATCTAGATAACAGCAAAGGTTTTTGTTTTTTTTGAGTACCAAGTTATGAGCAATTTTATATTTATGCAAATTAGCTTTTCAATGGACAACTGGGCGTGTTTTCTCGTTTTACCAACTGGGTGTGTATTCTGTTTTTACCAACTGGGCGTTGTGAATAGAAGTGTATGACGCTGACAAATCAGCGAGATAGGGATTTGATAATCTGGTGATGGAGCCTCTTTAAGGGAGAATCGCCTGTACGCCAAGTTTGAGAAGTGCGTGTTTGAGAGAGATGCGCTACCCTTCCTGGGCTACATCGTCTCGAATCGAAGTCTCAAGATGGATCCTGAAAACGTAAAGTCCATCTGGGAAAGTCCACGCCCTCAAGGCGGCTTGAGGGCCATACAGCCTTTTCTGGGTTTCGCCAATTTTTACAGACAGGTAATTCCAAACTTCTCCTCATTGACATCTCCTATCTCTAACCTCACCAAGAAGGCCATGAACGCCAAGGTGTGGACTCCTGAGGCAGATCGTATTCATATCAGCCTCTATACTCCATCATCCAGATGTTTCTCGACAGTTCTCGTTGGAGGTGGACGCCTCCTCTGTCGGTGCTGGTGCACTCCTGTTCCAGAGAGGTTCCAAGGGCAAGTCAATGGTATGTGGATATTTCTCCAGTGAGGACCTTTGTGCGCCTGGCTAACAGGGGGTGAATCCTCCGCTGGGGACACTGCTCTAGACTGGCAGGTCACGCGGGTACCCGTAAGAACCGAAACCTGATTGCCCGTCATTTCTGGTGGCCCACGCTGCCCAAAGACATCATGGACTTTGTTTCTTCCTGCTCAGTGTGTGCAGCTAACAAGGTTGCTCACTCCAGACCTGCTGGTCTGCTCCAGCTGCTGCCTGTGCCCAATGCTCCCTGGCAACATATAGCTATGGACTTTATTACTGACCTGCCTCGGTGGAACGATTTTCGAAAATGGCTCACTTTCTTCCACTGACCAGCCTTCCTTCTGCTCCTCAAGAGAAGAGAACCTCCTCAATTTCTCCCTGGTACGAGGGTCTGGCTGTCCTCCAGGAATATAAGACTGAGGGTGCCATCATACAAATTTGCTCCCAGATTCCTTGGACCATTCAAGATCCTACAGCAGATCAACCCCGGCTGCCTCCTACCCTCAAGATCCCCAACTCCTTCCATGTCTCTCTCCTGAAGCTGGTAGTTCTGCAACGCTATACCAAGACTCCTAGCCCTGCAGTTGCTTCCAGCGGTCTTTCAGACACCTTCGAGGTTAAGGAGATTTTGGACACTAATAAAGTAAGAGGAAAACTTTTTATTTGGTGGATTGGAGTGGGTTTTGTCCTGAAGAGAGGTCCTGGGAGCCAGAGGAGAACCTTAATGCTCCAACCCTTCTGAAGAAGTTTCTCTCTCACTCTGGCCCCAAGAGGAGGGGGCGTAAGAGGGGGGATACTGTCATGTCCATGGCTGTGGGCTGTCAGGCTCACTCACCTCCTGACGGCCGCACCCATGGGCCTGCAAGCTCTGGCCCCAGTTTCCTCCTCAGGATATGCCAGTTCTCACTACGGCTTACCTCCTGAAGTTAATGTCAAAATTAGCCCATGAGTACCCTGGACTATAAGAAGGGCTCAGCCCCTTCCTCCCATGCCTGAGCGTTGTTGTCGTACCAAAGTTTGTCTAAGCAAATGGCCTCCTAGTGTTTCCCAGTTCCCAATGTTCCCCGTTCCTGTATCTGTATCCTATTTCCATTCTAACCTGGTTAAGTGCCGTGCTGAGCTGAAGTTGTGCTGTGCTATATACCATGCCTGTCCTGCTACACCATGCCTGGCATCTGCCTGCTGTCTAGTCCCAGCCGAGCCTGTCTCGCTACTGTACGAGCTGCCACAGGTACACTATATGAACTATAGACTGTGACCTGCATCCTGTTGGCCAGCTGCCATACCGTCATGGCGGTACGGCACAGTGGGTCTACGTACCCAACGTGACACTTCCTATATAGTCCCCTATAGTTAGGGCCCCTATACAGTCCTCTGTAGATATGGACCCCTATATAGACCCCTGTAGTTAGAGCCCCCTATATAGACCCCTGTAGTTAGTGCCCCCCAATATTGTCCCCTGTAGTTAGCGCCCCTGATATTGTCCCCTGTAGTAAGGGCCCCCTATATAGTTCGGTGTAGATAGGACCCCCTTTATAGTCCCCTGTAGATAGGACACCCTTTATAGTGCTCTGTATTTAGTGCCCCCTCTATAGTTCCCTGTAGTTTGTGCCCCCTCTATAGTCCCCTGCAGTTAGTGCCCCCGATATAGTCCCCTGTAGTTAGTGTCCCCCGATATAGTCCCCTGTAGTTAGTGTCCACTATAGATAAGGCCCCCAACACTGCCCACAGTAAAAGAAAAAAACATTATATGCTTACCTGTCCCGTTCCCGCACCGTCCTCCAGGGATGCCAGGCCTCCTCCAACGGAACAACGCAGCAGCACAATGACGTCATCGCGCCGACTGCATCATCGCTAAGGCTCCGAATGGCGAGGCATCCTGTGATTCGGCAGGGAAGCACTAGGCAAGTCAACCGTATCCACGTACTAAGGACAGGCAGTCCTACAGGCAGTTCTTTCCTCCTCATGGCTTGGTTTTTGCTCTGATAAGCATTGTCAGCTGTGAGAGCTTATATAGACAAGGGTGTGTCTTTCCAAATCATATTCAATCAAATGAATTTACCACAGGTGGACTCCAATCATAGAGTAGAAACATTTCAAATATGATTTAGAGAAACGGGAGGCCCCAGAGCTAAAAATCAAGTGTCATAGCAAAGAGTCTGAATATTTATGTCCATGCAAAATTTGAATATATCATTTTTAATAAATTTAAAAAAAAACTTATAAAATTCGGTTTTCAATTTGTTATTATGGGGTATTGAGTACAGAATAATGAGGAAAACTTGAATTTTTTTGTCCTTCTGCTCCATGGGAGTTTCTCTCATCCCTTAGCATGCCTCAGGACACCTGCGTTACGGTTTGACACAAGGCCTCAACATAACAAAATGTGAAAAAAGTGAAAGGGTCTTAAGACTTTCCGAATGAACTGTATATCAGAGTTCAATACAGAGATCACTCTCAGGATTTATTTATACCCAGCACTGTATCTGGAGCAAAGCAGGTTTCTCCACCGACATAGAAGGGGATTCTTTACTGTAAGGGCAGTGAGCCTATGGAACTCTCTACCAGAGGAAATTGTTCTGGTGAAAATTGGCTTTTCCCTCATTGGGGTTTTTGCCTTCCTCTGGATCAATATTACAGGATAATTGCCAAGGCCTGTAGCAGATTTAATGTCCAGTGGCTGAAAAAATCAGACAGGAAGGTTCTATATCGGTACACAGATAAGTGGCAACAGGTTGTAGGCAGAGATGTGGTCAGGAAACAGTCCAAGTTCAGTACATAGATAAGTGCAACATGTTACAACGTGAAGCAGAGACGTGGTCATGAAGCAGTCCAAGTTTGGTGCTCAGATAAGCGGCAATAGGTTGTTTCCTGAGGCAGAGAAGTGGTCAGGAAACAGTCCAAATTCTGTTTCCATATGAGAAGAGACAGTTTTTGAGAAGCAGCATGGAGCTTGACTACAGGCAGGAAGCTCAATAGTTTGGCAATCAGGAAGTGCAAGGGCTAGGATTTTATAGCAAGCTAATAGAGTGAAATCGATCAAGGCAATCAAGGCAAGGAATCCAGAGAGGCAATAATTAAGAGCTTCTGGACAACAGGCTCAGCAGTGATGCTGTCCAGCGTTTCAGATGGCTCAATTAGAAAAGCTGCTTCCTGTGACACAGGAGTCTCTGGGTTCAAGTCTTGAAAGTATCAGGCTGAACTAGATGAAGTTAAGTCTTTTTTCAGCTTTACATACTGTGTTACTATAACCCCTAGACGAGGAGGTAGGCCTTTCTCTTTATTAGCATAACAATGATCTTGTGGATAAAAAGTGGTCTTAAGAAACAATGTAGTGCTGAAGAACTTGACTGGCCTGCACAGACCCAACTATTTCACATACTGAAATGAAAGTCAACAGCGTGCAAAGCCTTATTTGTCCAATTTCAGTAATGCTCTCATGATTTAACATCATGTCCTCTCTCTCCTTCTGCCACTAAATCTTTAAAAACTGAACTCTCCCATCTCCAATTTATCCTTACTGCAGCAACCAGGCTTATCTTTCTGATTGATCGCTCCAACAATGCCTCTACCCTGTGGCAGTCACTGCATTGGTTGCCCATTCATTTATAATATAATTTACACGTATTTCTCTCACACACAAACCCTCCTCAATACTGCACCTTCTTACATCTCCTCCCTCATCTCTGTCTACCAACCCACTCGTGCCCTTCATTCTGCCAATGATCTGACATGAACATCCTCTATAATCCAAACCTCCCACTCAACATCTCCAAGACACTTCTCGTGCTGCACCAGTTCTCTGGAATGTGCTACCCACTATCAGATTAGTTTCCATCATCCAAAGTTTTAAACGTTCCCTGAAAACACATTTTTAGACAGGCTTTTCTCCTTCCCTTTACTGAATCCTCTCTCTCCCCCCAGCCATCAGAAGCTGATCCATTCATTCCACAGTATTTGCCCCACAATCCTTGCACCCTAATGCATTTCATATCTGTGCATACAAAGATACTAGGTAGTGAATGGCTCATGCAGCTTTATGTATAATACCCCCTTTTATAAAAGGTGGCTGGACCTATTTACTGAACAAACACTTTTATACTTTGTGTCATCCCTTTTTCCACATAGATTGTAAGCTCTTGAAAGCAGGGCCCTCACTCCTCTTGTTTGAATTGTTACCTGTACCCTCTGAATTTCTAAAGCTCTGCATAATATGTTGGCACTATATAAACATACCTCCCAACCATCCCACATTGAGCGGAACGGTCACGGAATACGGGTGGTGTCCCGCTGTCCCGGGTGGCCTGGGGTATGTCCCGCTGTCAAACTAATTCTGAAGCCAGGAACCATCAGCTCCCTGCTTCAGAATTAGTTCATAGCGGAGGAGCAGAGGGAGCTCCTCCGCTCGCCGAGGACTCCCCGGGCATAGCGGTACTTTAAGCGCTGTGCTCAGGGAAGTCCTTGACATTACTGTCCATATATGGACTGTGACATAAGTGGCTATTCCTGGGGCAGAATCCCCGGCCAGAGTCGGCAACGGGGATTCCACTCAAGATGTAGCCACTGACGTCACTGTCCATATATGGACAGTGCCGTCAAGGGCTTCCCCGAGCACAGCCATTAAAGTAGCGATGTGCCCGGGGAGTCCTCAGCGAGTGGAGGAGCTTTCTCTGCTCATCTGCTCTGAACTAATTCTGAAGCAGGGAACAGATGGTTCCCTGCTTCAGAATAAGTGGCTACTCCTTTAGGGGAAACCCCATTGCTGATGATATGGCCGGGGATTCTGCTCCTAGGGGAAACCCCTGAGGTCACTGTCCATATATCTAGAAAAAAGAGTAATCACAGCACCAGAGATTCAGAGTAAAGTACAATATATTGGGTGCAAGCCTCACAGGAACTTGATCCAAGGTCCCATAAATGGAAACCGTAAAATTCAAAAGACAAGGCAGAACATCCAAAATAAATAGGAATTTATTCACCCACAAGTGCGACACTTCAGTCCAACAGGACCTGTTGGAATGCTTGAAAAAGGTGAAACGTCACACTTGTGGGTGAATATCAGGGCTTCGCTCTGGCTGGGGATTCTGCTCCTAGAGGGAGTCCTAATGGCGCTATCTATACTCATGGGGGTGTGGCACTATCTACATGGACACTGTGGCACTATATAGGGCCACTATGTACAGGGGACACTGTGGCGCTATGTACATGGGCACTATCTACATGGGCACTGTGTCACTATCTACATGGGCTCTGTGGCACTAGGGACAGCTAAGGGGCATTTACTGTATGGAAGGATTTGTTTGGGAATTATACTGCATGGGGAGCATCTGTATGGGCATTATACTGTATGGGTGCATCTATGGGGCATTATACTGTATGGTGGCAGCTAGAGGGCATTATACTGTGTGGGGGCAGCTATTTGCTATTATACTGTGTGGGAGGCCCTATGGGAGCATGATACTGTGTAGGCTGAATTGGGTGTGTATGGGCAGGGATTGGGTGGGATTAAAGGCATAGCTTAAAAGAAAACAAATTGTCACGCCGCATATGTGGTCCCTCTTTGTGATGCCTGAAACTTGGGAGGTATGATATAAATAAAGATGATTATTGTGGCTAGAAGAGTGGGGGTATCTCTATATCATTGTCCATTAAAGCAAGCACAAAATTCAGCATGTATATTTTGATGTGATGTTCAGATGTCCACATCATTTTGGCCATGTATTTTATTGTGCACAAACTAAATGGGACATTTTTAAAAGCCTCTTATGTAGGTCCTGTGAAAAATAAATGATAAAATGAAAGTGTTCAAACTACTAAAGAAAGACTATAGTGACGGGGCATTAAAAAATTATAAAGAAAAAAATAAGTTGTGTAAAAGACAAATAAGGGCAGCAAAAATTGAAACAGAGAAGACTCATTGCCAAAGAAAGTAGAAAAAAATATATATTTTTTTCAAATACATAAATAAGAAACTGTAAGCTGAAACTGTAAAATGGTGGAGGAGGATGAGGAAAAGTCTTGCCTTCCTTTGGATTAACATGGTAGGATTGTTGGTTGGACTTGATGGACCTGTGTCTTTTTCAACCTTATCAACTATGTAACTATGTAGTCCTCATAATTTCAGTCACATATTGTATAATTCCTAATTATTAAATAGCTTTAAATATGTTCCTTTCATTCTGTCTATACTATTCCCCATCAGAAAAATAATTTTGTATCTTCTAGCTAACTACAGCTTATGATTGATCGTGGTTTGATTACAAAACATAAGATAGATTTTTTTTTTAAGAAGTCATACCAGGCCAATTTGAGTTTTGAAATTTTTTTTGTTTTTTCCTCCCCGCGTTCCAAAAGCCATAACTTTTCTATTTCTTTGTCGACATTTTTTGCAGGACAAGTTGTAGTTTTTCATGGCACTGTTTATTGTACCGCATAATGTACTGGGAATCTGCAAAAAAAAATATTTGTGTGGTGAAATGGGCAAAAAACATTGATTACACCATATTTTGGGGGTTCTTGTTTTTACGGCGCCCATCAGGCGGTAATAACTACATATTCACATAATTCTACAGGTTGATACGATTATGGCGATACCAAATTTATATGTTTTGTTTTATGATCGCTGTTTCAAGTCCCCTAGGGGGACTAATAAATTATGTAAAAAAAAAGTTTAATAAAGTTATTAGTGAGGAAAAAAACTAAATATTAAGTAAAAAAAAACTTTTCCTATTTTTCCTCTAAAGTAATGTAAAAAATAAAAAAAAATAAACAAAATTGATATCGCTGCGTCCGTAAAAGTCTGAACTACGATACAGCGTTATTTAATGCGCACGGTGAATGCCGTAAAAATAAATGTAAAACACCAAAATTGATGTTTTTTGGTCAACCTTGCTCGCAAATAAAATGTAATAAAAAGTGATCAAAAAGTTTTACGTACCAAAGAATGGTACTAATAAAACCTACAGCTCGTCCTGCAATAAATAAGCCCTCACACCGCTCAATCCATGGAAAAAGAAAAAAGGTTATGGCTCTCGGAATGTGGTGAAACCAAACAATTTTTTTAACAAAAAGGTTTTTTTTTTTTTTAAAGTAATATAATATATAAAAAACTATATAAATTTGGTATCACCATAATCATATTGATCCGCAGAATAGAGTTAAGTTGTTGTTTTTACCACACGGTGAAAGCCGTAAAAATGAAAACCAAAAAAACAATGCAGGAATCACAGTTTTTTCCACTTTCTGCCCGCAAATATTTTTTTTTTCAGTTTCCCAGTACATTATATGGTACTTTAAACGCGGGGAGTGAAAAACGAAAATGAAAAAATGAAAAATGGCTCAGTCATTAGGGGGTTAAAGAGGCTCTGTCATCAGTTTATTAATTCCCTATCTCCTAGCCAATAGAATAGATGCATGCAGCGTCAATAGTCTCTAGGGGAGCTTCAGGCGGCCATGTATACACCGCTAGACAACACTAAAGGAACTGAGGAAGCAACAGTTAGAATAAGAGTTCACAAAACTAAAACCCGGATAACAGGTTATAATAACACCGGGAAGACCGGATGTAAACACTCCCAAACTAAGCATGAGCTGGAAGGAGCAGATGGTTTGCATCCTGAATATCCACTGGGCCTCCTTCTGCAAAAGCCGCCTATCCCAATCACCCCCCCCCCCCCTCTCTTACTGGTGGTAGAACAAGTTCCATCCCTTGAAGTTTAAGGACCATCGGGTCGCCTGAATGGAAATCCCAGACATGCCTAGATACCGAGATATCACAATTCCTGGTGATATCACATACATGGTCCCTAATTCTGCGCCTAAACTCTCGTTTGGTTTTACCAACATAATGTGTCCCACATACACAAGTAATGAGATACACTACACCTTTGGTGAGGCAGTTTATGACAGATCTCATATTGTAAACTTCTCCAGTTGTTTTGCTCTTAAAATTTTTACTGTTCCAGATGGAACTACATGCTTTACATCCTCCACATCGATGCGTTCCCTTAAGGTTGGATGACAACCAGGTTTTAGTGCCCCCAGCCTCAAGATGACTATGTACAAGTCTGTCTTTAATATTTCTGCCTCTTTTGAAAGTGATCTGAGGCCTGTCACCGACAAGATTCCCTACATCAGGGTCTGCTTTGAGGATGTCCCAGTAGGAAGTATCTTCCTAACTTCCTGGTGTGCCGCATCGAACGTCCCTATCACTCTGATGGTTTCCTCCTTCTCAGGATGTATCTTAGGATTCAGGAGGGATTCTCTATTTGCCAACAGAGCATTATTTATTCATTACGTTTATGAAGTGTTGTAGTGATAGGCTAATTATGACCATTCTGCTTCAGACACTTGCTACCTAGTGGTCCAGTATTTGGCTATCATTTACACTCCATAAAGCATCTATGATCTGTGTTGCCAACGCCCGTATTCAGATCCTTGGCAATTAGTGCCCTATTTTTTATAATAATTCTTCCTTAAAATTCAATTTTTAAATGTTTAGACAGGCAGTGTACTTTCATGATGAAATAATGTAACAGCTTTATAGTTGGGGTCGTTACGGATGTGGAGATACCAAATATGTGTAACTTTTTTTTCATAATAAAGCATTTTGTAAGTGGAAAAAGTGGGTTTTTATTTTTTTTTACTTAGAATTTTAGTTTATTTATTATACTCTTTTATTAAACTTTATTTTTACTTTTTTATTAGTCCCACCAGGGGACTTCACTATGCGATTATCCGATCACTTTTATAATACATTGCAATACTTCTGTATTGCAGTGTATTACTGCCTGTCCGTGTAAAACTGACAGGCATATGCTAGGCCATGCCTCTGGCATGGTCTAACAGTCATTAACTAGAGGGAGACCTGGGGGCCTTTATTATGCCCCCGGCTGCCATAGAAGTCACCGGCACCATGCGATCGTATGGCAGGGTGCCGGTCAGGTGAGATAGGGAGCCCCCTCCCTCCAAAACCACTCAGATGCAGCTCTTGCTATTGAGCGCCGCATCTGAGGGGTTAAACGAGCCGGATCGATAATGATATCGATCTCGCCCATCCAAGCAGGTCTGCTCCTAGCCCTCAGCTACCTCTGGTGGCTGAGAGCAGGGAGATTTAACTGCTCCCTGCTTTGTTTACTTATTCCGATCCAGCGCCTTAAAAAGGCTACTGCATTGGAATAAAGCCCGTTAGTGGCTGCCGTAAAAACACTAATGGGCAGTCAATAACGGGTTAACATATAATAATTACTAATTAATTTAACAGTTAAGTCGAAGTGCATTTCTGGTCCTTTTTAATATTTGATCATTCTTAAAGAAAGTTATCCGTACTTTTTCTACCTAATTGAGTCATATAAATCTGAACACCATTTGCATATGTAATCGTTATCAGTGATAAGAATTACCGATGTATTTTTTTTTAGCCATCTGAGTTATTTGGAACACATAGTTTAATAGTTAGTACGATTAAAGAAAGACATATTTCCATCAAATTCAACCAAGGGATTGGAGAAAAAGAAGGGATATTGCTAAAATATAGAACTTTGTTTTAACCCTGTTGATCTAGAGATAGGTTAAAAAAAAATACTCTCCGGACAATAGAGCAAAACTATATCAACCTTATTATACAGAGTCAAAATATCCCCAAGTAATACTAATTCTCAGATGTTTCTCAGTTACCTCACAGGAAAAGCAAGAATTACACAGAGAATCTTTCATGATTCTCTTGTTCCTTACAACCCGCAAACACTACAATTTGACCTGGTAGGGGATTCTAAGTGAATTGCAACTAAAATGTAAAATAAGCAACATGATACTCTCATTTATTGTTGTGTGTTGCATATAGAAAGGAGCAGTGCTTCAATGCAGGCTAGATAACAATATGTAGAAAAATGTAGCCAAGTATTTCACAAGACCAATCACCATTAAGATGAGAAAGTAAGCAGACAGCGTATGCCTGCTATCTTATTTTTATAGTGTTGTCATCATTGTTGTTTGCATTGGCTGTTCTGTTAGGTTGCGGTGACTATACAGTGAAGATCCAATGGAGCTGATGGAGGGTTTGAAGACCCAAAACGCTGTCAAACTTTCTATTTTTAATCCTGTTTTTTTTTCCATAAAGGGTTTTTAAGCTTCTCTAATTGTGTTTGTACATTTTGTAAATTGTGGCATGTGATCACAAACAAAGCTCAAAGGGGTTATCCGGGGACCAATAATTACATTGCAATAATATAATATAATATAGTACCTCATTAATTATTCAGGACGTGCTGGAGCTTTTCTGATAGTCATGCTGCTCCGACACGGCCCCACGTGACTGAGCTCTTGCTTCATGTGCTATTTGTGAACATGACCGCAAGGGGCTGTAACATTGCCTATTGCTTGAGTCCCAAACAGAGCATCAGCTAGTGCTTTGCTCGGGACTCCAGCCCTCCTCCCGACATCCATATTTGGTCAATTCAGGGGTTTCCTATCGCTGGAGTCACCGAGCAGAGCATCAGCTGATGCTCTGCCTGGGGACTCCACAACTTCTGCCGACGTCACTGTCACTGTCCATATATGGACAACGACGTCTGCAGAGCAGTACTCGAGTCCCGCAGCAGAACATCAGCTGATTCTCTGCCTGACGACTCCACAACTTCTGCCCACGTCATTGTAACTGTCCATATATGGACAATGACGTCGGCAGAGTAGTACTGGAGTCCCCGAGCAATTAATCAGCTAATGCTCTGCCTGGGGACTCCACAACTTCTGCCCACGTCACTGTCACTGTCCATATATGGACAATGACGTCGGCAGAGCAGTACTAGAGTCCCGGAGCAGAGCATCAGCTGATGCTCTGCTCGGGGACTCCAGTACTGCTGCCAAAGTCATTGTCCATATATGGACAGAGACAACGACGTCGGCAGAAGTCGTGGAGTCCCCAGCAGAGCATCAGCTGATGCTCTGCTCGGGGACTCCAGTACTGCTGCCGACGTCATTGTCCATATATGGACAGTGACAATGATGTGGGCATAAGTTGTGGAGTCCCCAGGCAGAGCATCAGCTGATGCTTTGCTCGGGGACTCCAGTAGTGCTGCCGACGTCATTGTCCATATATGGACAGGGACAGTAACATCGGCAGAAGTTGTGGAGTCCCCAGGCAGAGCATCAGCTGATGCTCTGCACGGGGACTCCAGTGATAGGAAACCCCTGACTGACCAAATATGGGCATCGGGAGTAGGGCTGGAGTCCCAAGTAAAGCGCTAACTAATGCTCTGCTCGGGACTCAAGCAATAGGCAATGTGACAGCCCCTTGCGGTAATTTTCGCGAACACCACATAAAGCAAGAGTTTCAGTCACATGGGGCCGTGTCGGAGCGTCATTACTATTAGAAAAGCTCCAGAACTTCCTGAATAATTCATGGAGGTTTGAACTGCACCATTTAGTACAGAATTTTTTATTGAAGTATATTAGTAAGTTACTTAGTTTAACTTAAATATATTATTGCAATGCAATTTTTGGTCCCCGGATAACCCCTTTAACTAAGCTTCAAACTACTTTATTAAAAAGGTATTCTCATCATAGGAAATAATGGCATATTGCTAGGATATACCATCATTTCATGATTGGTGGGGGGTCCGACCTCTGCGACACCCCCAACCACCTGAATAAAGGAGCAGAAACCCCGTTTGTCTTTTTCCCAGCACAGTAGCACTTCCATTCAAATGCAACACAACTCAATTCATGGAATGGGACTGTGTTTCAGTTTCCTGCACTTGCGCTGTGGCTCCTTCATTCTGGAATATTTCATTCCCACATAATTTGGATAGGCCATCAATGTGTGATCGGGACCCAGGGAGCCTCAATCATCAAATTTAAAAATGTGCCTGCCACGCTCACTGGAGCACCCAGGCCATTTTGTGCTGTGGAGCAGTTGAAGTCCCGGGGTTGGACCTACTCTAAACCAGGGGCGTAGCTAGGGGGGCAGGCGGCGCATGTGCCCCGGGCGCAGCTTAGAGGGGGGCGCCAGCGCAACCTCCTCCTGCACTATAATTGTACCTGTGTCTATAGGACACAGGTACAATTAGAAGCAATGAATGACCGGGCAGTGAAGCAACTGGTACCTTTTGTACCAGTGAAGCTGCCGTCGATGAAAGGCGCTGAGTGACAGGGAAAGTCATCCTGCCCAGCCAATCAGCGCCTTTCATAGACGCTGTGTTCAACCCCCAGGAGACCTGCGCAGAAGAGAGCAGGTCTCCATGGCTGCCGGACGGCGTGGGAGCGGGAATAAGCTGAGTTTGAATTTTTTTTATTTTTTTTATTGTAATATTAGTGTGTGCCATTATCTACAGGGGGGACTTTGTCTACACGGGGGGCATTTATCTACTGGGGGGACTTTGTCTACACGGGGGGGGACTTTTTCTACAAGGTGGGGGACTTTAACTACAAGGGGGACTTTATCTACGGGGGGCTTTATCTACACGCGGGGGGGTTTATCTACGGGGGGGGTGTTGATCTACAGGGGGGCTATATACTGGGGTGGGCTATCTATGGAGCACCATATACAGGGGTGGGCTATAGCTACAGGGGGGCTATATAGTATATAGCCCCCTGTAGATATAGCCCACCCTTGTATATAGCCCACCCCTGTAGATATAGCCCACCCCTGTAGATATAGCCCACCCCTGTAGATATAGCCCACCCCTGTAGATATAGTCCCCCTGTAGATATAGCCCACCCCTGTATATAGTCCCCCTGTAGATATAGCCCACCCCTGTATATAGTCCCCCTGTCGATAGTATCCCACAAATAGCTCCCCCTATAGTGCTCCACAGAAAGCCCACCCCTGTATATAGCCCCCCTGTACATATAGTCCACCCCTGTATATAGTGCTCCACAGAAAGCCCACCCCTGTATATAGCCCCCCTGTACATATAGTCCACCCCTGTATATAGTGCTCCACAGATAGCCCACCCCTGTATACAGGGGTGGGCTATCTGTGGAGCACTATATACAGGGGTGGACTATCTAGTGGAGCACTATATACAGGGGTGGACTATATGTACAGGGGGGCTATATACAGGGGTGGGCTATCTGTGAAACACTATATACAGGGGTGGACTATATGTGGAGTACTATATACATGGGTGGACTATATGTGGAGCACTATATACAGGGGTGGACTATATGTGGAGCACTATATACAGGGGTGGGCTATATCTACAAGGGAGCTATATACAGGGGTGGGCTATCTGTAGAGCACTATATACAGGGGTGGGCTATATCTACAGGGGGCTATATACAGGGTTGGGCTATACGTGGAGCACTATATACAGGGCTGGGCTATATCTACAGGGGGCTTTGTACAGGGGTGGGGTATCTGTAGAGCACTATAGGGGGAGTTATTTGTGGGACACTATATACAGGGGTGGGCTATATGGGGGCACTATCTACAGGGGGCACAGTGTGTCTGTGGGACACGGTGTATGGTGCTATTATAACTAGAGGTGCAGTGTATGGCACTATTATATTTAGGGGCGTAGTGTGTGGTATAATGAGAACTTTATATTTATTTATAGGTGCAGAAATGTTGGAAAAGTGAGAAGCTGAAGACATGTGAGCGGCAAACTGTAGAAATGGGCTGTGACCGGGAGAAGTCGTCATAGAGGTCTGGACCGGATGGAGAAAAAGAACTAGAATCTGAGACGTCACCGGTGAGTCACCTAATGTAAATGTTTATTCTGCCTCTAATCAGCACTGTAGTTACTGTATGATCTATAGCGAGATGATGGGTGGTATGATTATGATATGATTTATTTTTTGTGAAACAGCAACTCCCAGCATATCCTTACCATTGTTCGGGCCATGCTGGGAGCTGTAGTTTTACGCCGTACACACCTATACGGCAGGGGTTGCACTAAATTGAGCTGTATTTGTGCTGGTGCTGTATATATGTACTGAGCTTGGTTCTGGTGTTGTGTATAGAACCATATTGCTTGTAAAATTTACAAATGTTTTTATGCTTGCGTTACATAAAAAGAAACGACACGTCGACTTGTAGAGAAAACAAACACGGCGAGGGGGAAGGAGATGTCGGGAAAGAGGTTGGGGGGGGCGTCAAACTGAATCTTTGCCCCGGGTGCTGGAGAACCTAGCTACGCCTCTGTCTAAACCCATATTGATGGCTTATGCCAAGGATAGGCCATCAATCTTTTTTTTTTCTAAAACCCCTTTAAAGTCAATAGGTAATAAAGTTTACCAAAACACCAAGGATACAGCATGCTCCATCTAAACTACCATAATTCATATCATGGTAAAAAAAATCCACTTTGAAACCCTACCCCCAAAATTCATATAATACCATATCATTGTGTTATCATTCACTTTAGCACAGGCAATAATTCAAAATATAGCTCACATTTATTTCATCCCCCCTCCTCCAATGTAGCATGCCTTTTTTTCTGCACACACACTCATATTTAGAAGACACATAAGCTTTTATGCTGT
Source organism: Rhinoderma darwinii (assembly GCF_050947455.1). Classification (NCBI taxonomy): domain Eukaryota; kingdom Metazoa; phylum Chordata; class Amphibia; order Anura; family Rhinodermatidae; genus Rhinoderma; species Rhinoderma darwinii. The sequence continues at coordinate 43,077,709 of NC_134698.1, read as the reverse complement.
ATGTTGGCCATCAGACTCGAGAAAGGTGATGTGCACTGTGTGGTAACACAGATCCACCACGATATGAAACATTACTTATTATATTTGAACACTAGAAAAACGGTTCCACACCCACCTGAGGGACAATGTATGACATGCACAGTTGCAGATTGTACATTAACCTGTCTACCTGCTAACTACAATTGCATGCAAAACTGATTTTGTATTATAACACCATCTGCATTAATCGACTCTTTCTTTCTGCTGTGGACATGTATGCCCAGCTTTCAAACAGCATCTCTTTAAAACTTTGTAAGGTAAATATTTTATGAAGCATTTTCTTTTGTCACTTCTACAGCAACATTCTTATAGTAATCACAGCCACGTCATGTGTTTAGTTAGAAGGTGAACGTCTTTTTGTATAGAATTAAAATCAACGCTTTCTTTAGATATTGTTTCTCTTTGGTCTGCCATAATGACTGATTACTGGGGCTTTCCATACTTAAGCGCACAAAATCTTTGGTCAACCATCATCATTAACTATTACCCTGGGCAAGATTTCCACTGTAACTTATGTTAAAAGAATATCTGAATGATAAATTAATTAGATAAATATATCTGCAAGATGAACACCTAAAAATGTGGTCGGTTATGCTATCAGGGGTTCTTCGGGCCTTGATGCCCAGAGCAAAATTTCACTTTTTTGGAATGCTGCATTCAATTTTTTTAATTTTTATTTCTCAGTCTACCCCAAATACTGTATATTGGCCCACATATAGTAAGAAGTTTACCCAAGGTTTTGGTGTAAACTGTACAAACATTTTTACAAATGGTAGCATGCGTTGAATTTCCACAAAAAAATATTAAGATCGACAAAGAAACTGAACGTTAAGCCAAATGTATTACTTATATAACATAGATTTGATTTTTTTGCCTCTTAGTTCAAAATGTGCCAAATGTATTAAGAGGCATGCATTTTTTAATAAATTTGATGCAAATCATGGCAACTATCTTCTTTACTAAGTACCCATGTACACGAACGTGCTTTTGCGGCCACAATTCCCCCGAAAATCCACGGGAGAATTGCGGCCCCATTCATTTCTATGGGCCCATGCACACGACTGTGGTTTCCATGGTCCGTGCATGGCCCAGGAGCCAGGGCCGCAGAAAAAATGGACATGTCTTATTACGGCCGTGTTTTGCAATCCAGGCTCATAGAAAATAATGGACGCGGCCATGTGCAAGGCCCGCGATTTGCGGGCCACTCACAGGGACACTCCGCGGACGTCCGACCCGAAAATCACGGCCGTGCACATGGATACGGTCGTGTGCCTGAACACTTAGACTGGGGTAGGATAGTCTGGGTTAGCAAATGGGCAATTATATTTTCTGCTAGGCACATTATTGTTTAAAAATAAAGCTGATATATTTTTATTTAGGGAAAAACTTGTCAAAAATAGGGAAAAAATATATATTTTTTATTTTCGTTCTTCTGCTTTAACCCCTTTCCGCACTGACTCATATATTTACGGCACTGGCGGAATGTAGTTCCCACACAGCAGCGTAAATGTACAGCGTGGTGATGACGGGGGCTCAGGAGTTGAGACCTTGTCATCAGCAGTGTGTGTCAGCTGTAACGTACAGCTGTCAACTTGCTGGAATGGCTGTGATAGGAGCATATGTCGATCACAACATTTTATCACTTAGATGCTGCTATTGCATTTTCCAATCCCATAGTGGGACTTTAAAATATTATAAGAAAAACTAAAATCATTTTTTTACAGGAAAAAATACAAATAAACTCTTTTTCCCCCACAAAATGTAAACACTTTATTATGGGAAAAGTTCAAAAAGTAAAAAAAAAAATACACATAATTGGTTTTGCTGCATCCATAACATCTTAAACTCACAAACGATCAAAAAATAAAAAAGATTCAGAAAATCTGTTTTTTGTTCATCCTATCTCTCACAAAAAGGAGTAAAAGTGATCAAAAAGCTGTATGTACTCCAAAATGATGCCAATTATAACTTCAACTCACCCAGTAAAATAAAACCCCTTATCAAGCTATGTCGACGGAAAAATAAAAAAGTCACGACTCTTGGATATCGGAGAGGGAAAAATATATATTTTCTTTAAAGTGTTTTTATTGTGCAACAGTTTTAAAACATAATTGAATCTACCCAGAGAATAAATCACATTATTTACACTGCACGGGGACTGCCATAAAAAAGCCAAAATATGCTGTGTCAGAATTGCTGTTTTTTATATATTATATGCACTTCAAAATTGTGCAATTAAAAAATACAACTCATTCCACAAAAACAAGTACTAATACGGCAACATCAGGGGGAAGCCTGGTGGCGAAACGCATTGGGTGTAAGTGGGCTCCTGGCACATCGCTACTCTTTACCCCATTGTATATCTGCATGGTCTGTCAACTCCTATTCTATTATTTTTTTGGCTACCTTGCCAGTTCTGTCTATCGATTCTGATGGTCTATTTCACAGTTGTTTATTTTTGTTATGTGACTCACCATGGCTGTTTATTTACAATGTATTTCTGTATGGTATAGATGTTATGGCCAGTAGCCCACTCAGTATTTTCTTTACTGTGAGGACTTATATTTTAATCAATTTTTGATGCTATTAACTGTATTTTGTATTTTTATCATGTCTCAATAAAAACTATTTTATTTTGAAAATGTTTGGGTCATTTAACCCCTTCCCTCTTTGGCCGCTTTTGACCTTCCTGACAGAGCCTCATTTTTCAAATCTGAGATGTTTCACTTTATGTGGTAATAATTCCGGAATGCTTTTACCTATCCAAGCGATTCTAAGATTGTTTTCTCGTGACACATTGGACTTTATGTTACTGGCAAAATTTGCCCGATACATTCAGTATTTAATTGTGAAAAACACCAAAATTTAGCGAAAAATTGCAAAAATTAGCATTTTTCTCAATTTAAATGTATCTGCTTGTAAGACAGGCAGTTATACCACACAAAAATGTTGCTAACTAACATCCCCCATATGTCTACTTTAGATTGGCATCGTTTTTTGAACATCATTTTATTTTTCTAGGACGTTACAAGGCTTAGAACTTTAGCAGCAATTTATCACATTTTCAAGAAAATTTCAAAATGCTATTTTTACAGGGGCCAGTTCAGTTGTGAAGTGGCTTTGAGGTCCTTATATATTAGAAACCCCCAATAAGTCACTCCATTAAAAAAACTGCACCCCTCAAAGTATTCAAAACAGCATTTAGAAAGTTTCTTAACCCTTTAGACATTGCGCAGGAATTAAGGCAAAGTAGAGGTGAAATTTACAAAGTTCATAATTTTTTTACAGAAATTCATTTTGAATCAATTTTTTGGGTACCACAGAATGTTTTACTCAAGAAATGCAACTCAATATTTATTTCCCAGGTTCTGCAGTTTTAGGAAATATCCCACATGTGGCTGTAGTGTGCTACTGAACTGAAGCACCGGCCTCAGAAGCAAAGGAGCACCTGGTGGATTTTGGGCCTCCTTTTTATTAGAATATATTTTAGGCACCATGTCAGCTTTGAACAGGTCTAGTGGAACTAAAACAGTGGAAACCCCCCAAAAGTGACCCCATTTGGGAAACTACACCCCTCGAGGAATTTATCTAGGGGTGAAGCAAGCATTTTGACCGGCCAGTTTTTTTGCAAAAATTTTTGGAACTAGGCCATGAAAATGAAAATCTACATTTTTTCAAATAAAATGTAGGTTTAGCTAATTTTTTTTCATTTCCAAAAGAACTAAAGTAGAAAAAGCACCACAACATTTGTAGAGCAATTTCTCCCGAGTAATACAATACCCCACATGTTGTAATAAACGGTTGTTTGGACACACGGCAGGGCTTAGAATGGAAAGAGCGCCATTTGGCTCTTGGAGCCCAAATTTAGCATGAATGGTTTGCGGAGGCCATGTCGCATTTGCAAAGCCCCCTAGGGGACAAAACACTGGAAACCCCCAACAAGTGACCCCATTTTGGAAACTATACCCCTCGAGGAATTTATCTAGGGGTGTAGCAAGCATTTTGACTGGCCGTTTTTTTTTCAAAAATCTTTGGAACTAGGTCATGAAAATGAAAATCTACATTTTTTCAAATAAAATGTAGGTTTAGCTAATTTTTTTTCATTTCCAAAAGAACTAAAGTAGAAAAAGCACCACAACATTTGTAGAGCAATTTCTCCCGAGTAAAACAATACCCCACATGTGGTAATAAACGGTTGTTTGGACACACGGCAGGGCTTAGAATGGAAAGAGCGCCATTTGGCTCTTGGAGCCCAAATTTAGCAGGAATGGTTTGCGGAGGCCATGTCGCATTTGCAAAGCCCCCTAGGGGACAAAACAGCGGAAACCCCCAACAAGTGACCCCATTTTGGAAACTATACCCCTCGAGGAATTTATCTAGGGGTGTAGCAAGCATTTTGACCGGCTGTTTTTTTTGCAAAAATTTTTGGAACTAGGTCATGAAAATGAAAATCTACATTTTTTCAAATAAAATGTAGGTTTAGCTAATTTTTTTTCATTTCCAAAAGAACTAAAGTAGAAAAAGCACCACAACATTTGTAGAGCAATTTCTCCCGAGTAAAACAATACCCCACATGTGGTAATAAACGGCTGTTTGGACACACGGCAGGGCTTAGAATGGAAAGAGCGCCATTTGGCTCTTGGAGCTCAAATTTAGCAGGAATGGTTTGCGGAGGCCATGTCGCATTTGCAAAGCCCCCTAGGGGACAAAACAGTGGAAACCCCCAACAAGTGACCCCATTTTGGAAACTATACCCCTCGAGGAATTTATCTAAGGGTGTAGCAAGCATTTTGACTGGCTGGTTTTTTTGCAAAAATTTTTGGAACTAGGTCATGAAAATGAAAATCTACATTTTTTCAAATAAAATGTAGGTTTAGCAAATTTTTTTTCATTTCCACAAGGACTAAAGGAGAAAACGCACCATAAAATTTGTAAAGAAATTTCTCCCGAGTAAAACAATACCCCACATGTGGCAATAAACAGCTGTTTGGACACACGGCGAGGCTGAGAAGGGAAAGAGCGCCATTTGGCTTTTGGAACTCAAATTTAGCAGGAATGGTTTGCGGAGGCCATGTCGCATTTGCAAAGCTCCTGAGGGGACAAAACAGTGGAAACCCCCAACAAGTGACCCCATTTTGGAAACTACACCCCATGAGGAAATTATCTAGGGGTACAGTGAGCAGTTTGACCCCACAGGTGTTTTACAGAACGTATTGTAAGTAGGCCGTAAAAATGAAAATCTACATTTTTTCAAAGAAAATGTAGGTTTAGGTATTTTTTTTTTCATTTCCACAAGGACTGAAGGAGAAAAAGCACTGCAACATTTGTAAAGCAACTTCTCCCGAGTAAAACAATACCCCACATGTGGTCACAAACATCTGTTTGGACACACGGTAGGGCTCAGAATGGAAGGAGCACCATTTGGATTTTGGAATGGTTTCTGGGTGTCATGTCATATTTGCTGAGCCCCTGTAGTACTAGTACAGTGGAAACACCCCAAAAGTGACTCCATTTGGGAAATGTTTTTTTGCTGAATTTATTAGAATTAAGCCATGAAAATGAAAAATATATATTTTTTCCAATAAGATGTAGATTTAGATCAACATTTTTCATTTTTACAAGGAATAGAGAAGAAAAAGCACCCCAACATTTGTAAAGTAATTTCTCCCGAGTACGGTAACACCCCATATGTGGTTATAATCAGCTGTTTACATATATGGTAGCATTCAGAAGAAAAGGAGCGGTATTTATCTTTTGGAGCGTAGATTTTGCTGGAATGGTTTGCGGACGCCATGTTGCATTTGCAAAACCACTGATGTACCAAACAAAAGTGACCCCGTTTTAGAAACTACACCCCTAAAGGCATTTATCAAGGGATGTAGTGAGAATTTAGACTCCACAGGTGTTTTTCAGAAATGAATACGCAGTGGATTGTGCAAAGTGAAAATTGCAATTTCTCCACTGATCTGCCTATTCACTGCACAATATGTTGTGCCCCTAGAGAATCTTACCCTATAAATTGTTAAGCGGGTTCTCCCGGGTATGGTAATGCCTTACTTGTGGCCATAAATTGCTGTTTGGGCACACTGTAGGGCTAAGAAGGGAAAGACCGCCATTTTGAGCATGGATTTTGCTTGGTAATAGTTCTGTTTGGGGTTTTGCTGGTATTTCCGTTTATAATGTGGTGGCATATGTAATCTGTGCGGAGTACATCAGGGCATAATAAGAGGGTATAATAATGGGGTAAATAATACAATTATCCATAGATGTGTGTTACGCTGTGAAGCGATCCGTTATGCACAGGCCGGTGTCGCACTGATAAACGGTTTTCTTTCTTATCCCCTTTTGTAACACTCTGCACCTTTTGGGGACTTTTTCTCCTTCGTAGTTTGGGAAATATTACTGGGAAAGTTTTGCGCTGGTATAATACGGGCGCCCTCACTTCCAGCGGATGTGCTGTGTCCATTCCCTTTCCTAGTTCCTAAATACCATGGCCCTGAAACTGAAGGAATGTGCCCCTCCGGCCTGCGCATTGAGATGTTTTTTCATCACCGCATTACTAGTGCCATAACTTTTTTATTTTTCAGTTGATTGAGCGGTGTGCGGGCTTGTTTTTTGCGAGACAGGCTGTAGATTTTATTGGTACCATTTTGGAACACATACGACTTTTTGATCACTTTTTATTTCATATTTTGGTAAAGGAAATTACCAAAAACAAGCAATTTTATTGCTTTTTTTTATCGACATCCACATTGTGCCCTAAATTACATGTTAGCTTTATTCTGCGGGTCGATACGATTACGGCGATACCAAATTTATATAGTTTTTTTTATGTATTGCAGCTTTTGCACGATAAAATCACTTTTTTTATAAAATCATTTGTTTTCTGTGTCGACATTCTAAGACCCATAACTTTATTCTTTTTGCGTGCACAAAGCGGTGTCAGGGATTATTTTTTGCGGCACGGATTGCCGTTTTTGTTAGTACTATTTTGGAGTAAATGTGACTTTTTGATCACTTTTTATAGCATTTTTTGGAAGGAGATGTGACCTAAAAACAAAGATTCTGGCGCTGTTTTTCATGGTTTTTTTTACCGCGTTCACCGTGCGGGATAAATTACATAATAGTTTTGTAGCTTGGGTCGTTACGGACGTGGCGACACCAATTATGTATAGTTTTTTTTTATTTTTACGGTTTTTCCCATAATAAAACACTTACTATGGGAAAAAAAGTCAGTTTAGCTTTATTTTTATTTGAAATGTGTGTGTTTTTATTGTTTTACCACATTTTTATGAACTTTTTTTTACTTTTTTTACTTGTCCCACTAGGGGACATGAGGGCCTGATGCCCCGATCGCTACTCGAATACACTGCACTACATACGTAGTGCAGTGTATTAGCGCTGTCAGTTATTCACTAAATTTGGTATCGCCGTAATCATAACAATTATACGTACCCCAAAATGTTGTGATTTACAACATGCTACTTGTTCCGTAAAATACAAGCACTCACACATAAGTCTGCGGAAAAATTATGGCTTTTGAAATGCAGCAATGAAAAAAATTGAACAAATTGATTAGTCATTAAAGAGGCTCTGTCACCAGATTTTGCAACCCCTATCTCCTATTGCAGCGGATCGGCGCTGCAATGTAGATAAGAGTAACGTTTTTTTTGTTTGTTTTTTTAAACGAGCATTTTTGGCCAAGTTATGACCATTTTTATATTTATGTAAATGAGGCTTTCTAAAGTACAACTGGGCGTGTTTAAAGTTAAAGTACAACTGGGCGTGTATTGTGTGTGTTACATCTGGGCGTGTTTACTTCTTTTACTAGCTGGGCGTTGTGAATAGAAGTGTCATCCACTTCTCTTCACAACGCCCAGCTTCTGGTAGTGCAGACACAGCGTGTTCTCGAGAGATCACGCTGTGTCGTCACTCACTTCCTGCCCCAGGTCCTGCATCGTGTCGGACGAGCGAAGACACATCGGCACCAGAGGCTACAGTTGATTCTGCAGCGGCATCGGCGTTTGCAGGTAAGTCAATGTAGCTACTTACCTGCAAACGCTGATGCTGCTGCAGAATCAACTGTAGCCTCTGGTGCCGATGTGTCCTCGCTTGTCCGACACGATGCAGGACCTGGGGCAGGAAGTGAGTGACGTCACAGCGTGATCTCTCGAGAACACGCTGTGTCTGCACTGCCAGAAGCTGGGCGTTGTGAAGAAAAGTGGATGATACTTCTCGTTAGAATGCCCAGCTAGTAAAAGAAGTAAAAACGCCCAGATGTAACGAACACAATACACGCCCAGTTGTACTTTAACTTTAAACACGCCCAGTTGTACTTTAGAAAGCCTCATTTACATAAATATAAAAATGGTCATAACTTGGCCAAAAATGCTCGTTTTAAAAAAAAAAAACGTTACTCTTATCTACATTGCAGCGCCGATCTGCTGCAATAGGAGATAGGGGTTGCAAAATCTGGTGACAGAGCCTCTTTAAGGCACAAAATAGGTTGGTCACTAAAATGTTAATTCAAACCCAAACCCCTACATTAATTCAGACCCCAAACCAGACCCCTAAATAAGTTCTATAAATAAATACTAGTGCACCATACACCACACATGTTCACACGGCTTATTTTCGGCCGTTTTTCGTGCCATAAACGGCTGAAAAATAACCGAAAAAACGGAAGCAGAACGCCTCCAAACCTCTTCCCACGGGCCGTTTTTTTTTTTTTAGCCGTTTTTATAGACTCAATAGAAAAACAGCTCCAAAAACGGACGTAAAAACGCAGGGAAAAACGCCACAAAAATCGCCAGTGGCTTAAAAAACGTCTGAAAATCAGGAGCTGTTTTCCATTGAAAACAGCTCTGTATTTTCAGACGTTTTTGAGTTTGTGTGCACATACCCTAAAATTGACATATTTTGTACCACACACAGTGAGGGTATGTGCACACACAAACTCAAAAACGTCTCAAAATACGGAGCTGTTTTCAAGGGCAAACAGCTCCTGATTTTCAGCTGTTTTTAAGCCACTTGCGATTTTAGTGGCGTCTTTCGCTGCGTTTTTTACGGCCGTTTTTGGAGCTGTTTTTCTATAGAGTCTATGGAAAAAACGGTGGAAAAAGTGACATGCACTTCTTTCTCGCTGCCGTTTTTTTTCACGCGGCCATTTTGAAAAACGGCCACGTAAAAAAATGGCCCGTCGGAGCAGAACGCCGTTTTTCCCATTGAAATCAATAGGCAGATGTTTTGAGGTGTTCTGCTAGGCCGTGTGAACATACCCTAATAGTGCCCCAAACAGTAATAGTGCCCCTTAGAAATAAATAATTTCCATTGTGTGCCCCCTAGAAAGTAATAACGCACCTAGTGTGACCGCTAAAAACGAATAATGCCTAGTAAAAAGTAATAATGCCCAATGTGCCCCTAAACTGTAATGTGTGCTAGCATAAGCACTCCTGCCTTTCTTTTCCCTGATAGGTAATAGTGCCCCCTTTGTTCAACAGAAAAAAAATAAAAGTTATGCTCCCCTGATTTTTCGAGTCGTTTAGGCCTCTTTTGGACTCCGGCACAAACTACGTGATGCAGTGGCATCATCTATCTATTTCATATATATTGATATATAGTATATTTCTAGGCTGGGGCTACAGACTTTGGCCACGACACAGGTACCATGGCCAAAAATTGCTTTGTTCAGTAGCCTACATCGCAAGTAAAATGACTGTCATTACTTTCCATGTAGGCTACGGAACATAGTAATCTTTGGCCGTGCGACCTCTGTCGCGCCAAAGTCGCCGTGTAGCCCCAGCCTAAAACTATACTATATATTAATATAAAATAGATAGATAGATAGATAGATAGATAGATAGATAGATAGATAGATAGATAGATAGATAGATAGATAGATAGATAGATAGATAGATAGATAGATAGATAGATAGATAGATAGATAGATAGAAAACACAGTCCAGGAGCACTGGAGCCTTTCTCAAGCCTTTCTCAGGCTTGAGAAAGGCTACAATGGAGGGAGCTGAAACGTTGCACTGAGGGTAATAAAGTACCCCTGATTTTTTTCACTTTACCTACAGAGTGCTGCCTGTTTTTTTACTGTGTAGAGACACTGGACTGTTGTTGTCACGATCTGTGGGTATGTGGACATAGCGGGATAGCAGCTTAACACACAGTGTACCAAGCAGGGTCGTAGCTAAAGGCTCATGGGCCCGGGTGCAAGAATTCAGCTTGGGCCCCCCTACCCCTCCCCAGCACCACCATCATCATCAGACCCCTGCGCGCTCCTATGCCCAGACGCCTTGCACAACAGCCCCCATAGTATAATGCCCCCACACAGTTAATGCTCCCATAGCTGCCCCCACACAGTATAATGCCCCATAACGTATACTGCCCCCCCATAATAGCCCCATACCATATAATGCTCCCCATATCAGCCCCCCATACAGTATAATGCCCCCCCCACAATATCAGCCCCCCCCATACAGTATAATGCCCCCATATGTGCATAATTACTTACCTATCCCCGTTCCCACGTCGAGTGGAGGATCCTTCGCCTCCTCCGGTGTGTGCTATGAGTGACTCAGTGCAGGCAGGCGCGATGATGTCACTACATCCTGCCTGCCTGCGTCGAGCCGCTCACGGCACAGGGAATGCTGGATCAAGGAGATGTCAGCTCCTTGCTCCAGCATTGATTGGAAACGGGACCTCGGTGAGTGACTCACGAACCCCCAGAGGGACGCGACCCACAGTGTAGGGATGTCACGATACCAAAATTTGGACTTCGATACTTCGCTTACTTTGCCAACAGTAATAAAAATAAAAAAAAGTTCTTCCATTTTCTGATGTGAGGCACGAGGTGTGATGATGAATTTTGAATGTGCCTCACATTAATAGTAATTAACCCCATCATGTTTCTCAGTCATAATGGGTTAATATGTAAGGTACATGATGGGGTTAATTACTATTAACCCCTTCCCTCTTTAGCCACTTTTGACCTTCCTGACAGAGCCTCATTTTTCAAATCTGACATGTTTCACTTTATGTGGTAATAACGTTGAAATGCTTTCACCTATCCGGGCGATTCTGAGATTGTTTTCTCGTGACACATTGGACTTTAAGATAGTGGTAAAATTTGGTCGATACATTCAGTATTTAATTGTGAAAAACACGAAAATATAGTGAAAAATTGCAAAAATTAGCATTTTTCTCAATTTAAATGTATCTGCTTGTAAGACAGGCAGTAATACCAAACAAAATTGTTGCTAATTAACATCCCCCATATGTATACTTTAGATTGGCATCGTTTTTTGAACATCCTTTTATTTTTCTATGACCTCACAAGGCTTAGAACTTTAGCAGCAATTTCTCACATTTTCAAGAAAATTTCAAAAGGCCATTTTTACAGGGACCAGTTCAGTTGTGAAGTGGTTTTGAGGGCCTTATATATTAGAAACCCCCAAAAAGTCACCCCATTTTAAAAACTTCACCCCTCAAAGTATTCAAAACAGCATTTATAAAATGTCTTAACCCTTTACACATTTCACAGGAATTAAAGCAAAGTAGAGGTGAAATTTACAAATTTCATATTTTTTTGCAGAAATAAATTTTTAATACAATTTTTTTTATAACACAGAAGGTTTTACCAGAGAAATGCAACTCAATATTTGTTGCCCAGTTTCTGCAGTTTTAGGAAATATCCCACATGTGGCCGTAGCATGCTACTGGAATGAAGCACCGGCCTCAGAAGCAAAGGAGCACCTAGTGGATTTTGGGGCCTTATTTTTGTTAGAATATATTTTAGGCACCATGTCAGGTTTGAAGGGCTCTTGCGGTGCCAAAACAGTGAAAATCCCCCAAAAGTGACCCCATCTGGGAAACTAGACACCTCAAGGAAATTATCTAGGGGTGTAGTGAGCATTTTGACCGCACAGGTTTTTTACAGAAATTATTGGAAGTAGGCCGTGAAAATTAAAATCAACATTTCTTCAAAGAAAATGTAGGTTTAGCGATTTTTTTTCTCATTTCCACAAGGACTAAAGGAGAAAAAGCATCGCAAAATTTGTAAAGCAATTTCTCCCGAGTAAAACACTACCCCACATGTGGTAATAAATGGATATTTGGACACACGGCAGGGCTTAGAAGGGAAAGAGCGCCGTTTGGCTTTTGGAGCTCAAATTTAGCAGGAATGGTTTGAGAGGCGATGTCACATTTACAAAGCCCCTGAGGGGACAAAACAGTGGAAACCCCCCACAAGTGACCCCATTTCGGAAACTACACCCATTGAGGAAATTATCTAGGGGTATAGTGAGCGTTTTGACCCCACAGGTTTTTTGCATAAATTATTGGAAGTAGGCTGTGAAAAATGATAATCTAAATTTTTTCAAAGAAAATGTAGGTTTAGCTAATTTATTCTCATTTCCACAAGGACTGAAGGAGAAAAAGCACCGTAAAATTTGTAAAGCAATTTCTCCCGAGTAAAACAATGCCCCACATGTGGTAATAAACGGTTGTTTGGACACACGGCAGGGCTTAGAAGGGAAAGAGCGCCATTTGGCTTTTGGAGTCCACATTTAGCAGGAATGGTTTGCGGAGGCCATGTCACATTTACGAAGCCCCTGAGGGGACAAAACAGTGGAAACCCCCCACAAGTGACCCCATTTTGGAGACTACACCCATTGAGGAAATTATCTAGGGGTATAGTGAGCGATTTGACCCCACAGTTTTTTTGCAGAAAATATTGGAAGTAGGCCCTGAAAATAATAATCTACATTTTTTCAAAAAAAATGTAGGTTTAGCTAATTTTTTCTCATTTCCAGAAGGACTGAAGGAGAAAAAGCACCACAAAATTTGTAAAGCAATTTCTCCCGAGTAAAACAATACCCCACATGTGGTAATAAACGGCTGTTTGGACACACGGCAGGGCTTAGAAGGGAAACAGCACTATTTGGCTTTTTGAGATCACATTTAGCAGGAATGGTTTGCGGCGGCCATGTCACATTTGCAAAGCCCCTGAGGGGACAAAACAATGAAAATGCCCAAAAAGGGACTCCATTTAGGAAACTACACCTCTTGAGGAATTCATCTAGGGGTGTAGTAAGCATTTTGACTCCACAGACGTTTCATAGAATTTATTAGAATTAGGCAGTGAAAATAAAAAGTCCTTTTTCTTCAATAAGACGTAGCTTTAGCGCAAATTTTTTCATTTTCTCAACAAATAAAGGAAAAAAAGAACCCAAAATTTGTAAAGCAATTTCTCCCGAGTACGGCAATACCCCATATGTGGTCATAAACTGCTGTTTGGGCAAACGGCAGGGCTCAGAAGGAAAGGATCGCCATTTGGAGTGCAGATGTTGCTGGATTGGTTTCTGGGCACCTGTGGGCCCAAAACAGTGGAAACCCCCCAGAAGTGACCCCATTTTGGAAACGACACCCCTCAATGCATTTACCAAGGGGTGTAGTAAGCATTTTAACCCTGCAGGTGTTTTGTAGAAATTAGTGTTCACTCGATGTTGCAGAGTGAAAATGGGATTTTCTTCCATAGATATGCCAATATGTGGTGCCCGGCTTCTGCCACCATAACAAGACAGCCCTCTAATTATTATGCGGTGTTTCCCGGTTTTAGAAACACCCTACATGTGGCCCTAATCTTTTGCCTGGACATATGACAGGGCTCAGGAGTGAAGAGTACCATGCGGAGTGGAGGCCTAATTTGGCGATTTACAAAGTATTGGTTCACAACTGCAGAGGCTCAGATGTGAAATAATAAAAAGAAACCCCTGAGAAGTGACCCCATTATGGAAACTGCACCCCTCAAGGCATTTATTAAGAGGTGTAGTGAGGATTTTCACCCAACAGGTCTTTTCCATAAATGAATGCACTGCAGATGGTGCAAATTAAAAATTTCTATTTTTCCCTAGATATGCCATTCAGTGGCAAATATGTCATGCCAAGCTTATCAGAATGAAGAGAAAAAAGCCACGGCGCCACTTGGTATGGATCAAAGACGATGAGGTAAGAATAGGAGGAAATATATATGCTCACCGTGTGGTTTAAAAGAGTTCAGCGTCGGGGTCCACGGGGTAGCTGCTGCCAGATCCGGGCCGGTCGCCTAGGAGACCGCTTGAGTACGAGAGATGCAGATAAAACAAAGGATCTGATGAAAGCGCCAGTTCGGTGCTGAAACGCGTTGCGAATAAACAGTTTTTTACAAAACTCTATACTTGACCTCAGGATACTTACTTTGTCCACAAACAAGCAGCAGCGCCATTATAGATCCTTTGTTTTATCTGCATCTCTCATGCCAAGCTTATGACACTGGAGACACACACCCCAAAAATTGTTAAAAGGGTTCTCCCGGGTATGACGATGCCATATATGTTGAAGGAAACTGCTGTTTGGGCACGCTGTAGGGTTCAGAGCCGAGGGAGCACCATTTGGCTTTTGGAGAGCGGATTTTGCTTGGTACTAAATTTGTTTGAGTATTGCTGGTGTTTTATAATGTGGGGGTACATGTAAGCGGGCGGAGTATATAAGGGGCATAGTCAGGTGGTATGAAAAAAAATTAATAATCCATAGATGTGTGTTACGCTGTGAAGCAATCCTTTCCGCACAGGCCAGTGTCGCACTGATAAATGGTGTAATTTCTTATCCCCCTTTTGGTCCACACTCCGCACCTTTGTAGTTTGAGGAATTTTGCTGGGAAGTGTTGTCCTGGTATAATACGGGCACCGTCGCTTCCAGCGGATATGTTTGGGCCCTCCCTTTCCTGGTTCCCTAATTTTAGGTCCTTGATAAATCGCCTCTTCAAACAGAAGAAATGTTCCCCTCGTTCCTGACTTATTGGAGCCATAACTAATTTTATTTTTCATAGACGTAGCGGTATGAGGGCTGGTTTGTTGCGGGACGAGCTGTAGTTATTATTGGTACCATTTTGGGGTACATGTGACTTTTTGATCACCTTTTATCCTATTTTTTGGGATGCCAGGTAAACAAAAAAATGCAATTCTGGCACAGCTTTTTTCGGTTTTTTTTATACAGCGTTCACCATGCGTTATAAACTACATGTTAACTTTATTCTGTGGGTCAGTACGATTCCGGCGATACCTAATTTATAGAATTTTTTTATGTTTTACAACTTTTTTCACAATAAAATTACTTTTGTAAAAAGAATGTATTTTTTTTCTGTCGCAAAGTTGTGAGAACTATAACGTTTTAATTTTTTTGTCGACGGAGGTGTATGAGGGCTTGTTTTTTGCGGGACGAGCTATAGTTTTTATAGGTACCATTTTTGGATACGTGCGACTTTTTGATCACTTTTTATTCTAATATTTGTAGGGCAAAGTGACTAAAAAACAGAAACTCTGGTAACGTTTTTTACGTTTTTTTTTACGCTGTTCACCGCGTGCAATAAATAATACAATATTTTGATACCTCAGGTCGTTACGGTCGTGGCGATACCAAATACATATGGTTTATTATTATTTTTCAATAATAAAGGACTTGATAAGAGTAAAAGGGGGATTGTGTTTTATTTGATTACTTGAAACTTTTATTGTTTTCAAACTTTTATTTTTTGCACTTTTTTTTTTACACTTTTTTATACTTTTTTTTACACTTTTCTTCAAGTCCCACTAGGGGACTTGAAGGTCCAACGGTCAGATTTTTTTTTTTCTAATACATTGCACTACCTATGTAGTGCAATGTATTAGATCTGTCAGTCATTCACTGACAGCAAGCCGATTAGGCTTCGCCTCCCGGCGGGGCCTAATAGGCTTCCGTAATGGCAGAGCAGGAGACCATTGTGTCTCCTGTTGCCATAACAGCAGTCGCCAGTCCTGATTGCCTGTCAGGGCTGGCGATCTGCTAGTAACCGCTACGATGCAGCAATCGCTTTCGATTGCTGCATCGAAGGGGTTAATGGCAGGGATCGGAGCTAGCTCCGGCTCCTGCCGTTACAGGTGGATGTCAGCTGTACAGTACAGCTCACATCCACCGCTGATGACGCCGGATCAGCTCCTGACCCGGCGCCATCTTGCCGGCAGCTACGGAAGCCGATCAGGCTCCGCCGCCGGGCGGATCTTGACCGGCTTCGGTGCTAGGCAGACCGGGAGGCCAGTATTAGGCCTCCGGTTGCCATTGCAGCCACCGGAACCCCGGCAATTTCATTGCTGGGGCTCCGATGAGCTGCAAACACCTTAAGTGCAGCGATCGCGTTTGAGCGCTGCACTTAAGGGGTTAATGGCGGGGATCGAAGCTAATTTCGGTCCCCGCCGTTACAGTCTGATGTCAGCTGTAAGATACAGCTGAGATCCGGTGATGATGGCACCGACTCAGTTTCTGAGCCGGTGCCAAACATTTGACGTACATGTACGGCATTTTGCGGGAAGTCAATGCTTTCCATGACGTACATGTACGTCAAATGTCGGGAAGGGGTTAATGTGAGGCACATGGAGGTTAAATGCATCATCGCACCTTGTGCTTCACAATTAGGCCCCATGCACACGACAGTAAATAACCTCCATTTTCACTTTCATTGAGCGCGGACACATTTCCGTAGCGCTAAGGATGGGTGTCTGTGCCGTAGAAATATTCCGAAAATTATGGAACATGTCCGTTCTTTTGCATTTTGCATTTTGCGGGCCGTTCTCCCATACTTTGTATGAGAGCACAGCTCGAAAATGCGGGTGGCGGCGGGCCGTGCCCAAAGATTGCGGGCACGGTCGTGTGAATGGGGCCTAAGTGATAGAAAGCAATTTTTATTTTATTTTTTACAGAGTACACATCATGAATGATGCAAAAAAATAGTTGTGGAGGTTATTACGGGCGCGCCAATACCGATTATGTGTATGTTTT
The DNA here is from genome assembly GCF_050947455.1 of Rhinoderma darwinii. Taxonomy (NCBI): domain Eukaryota; kingdom Metazoa; phylum Chordata; class Amphibia; order Anura; family Rhinodermatidae; genus Rhinoderma; species Rhinoderma darwinii. The sequence goes on along the minus strand of NC_134698.1, from coordinate 43,060,813 downwards.
ATGTATTGAGACTTATTTTAATATTTATTATAAAAAAGGTGTATGTGTATTATTTTTTTTATTTAACATTACTTTGTTTTTACTTTATTTTTAAACTTCAATGTACTGGCCTATAGCTATACGCCAGTACATTAGCCTGTGTACTGATAGTACACAGGCAGTTGTTAGGACATACCTCAGTATGCCCTAACAAAAGGAAATATGGTAGGACAGCCCTGGGGTCCTTCAATAGACCCTGGGCTGTCTGCTCATATATGGTATGTCCCTTAATCGCGTCACAGGAATTCCCTGTGATGCGATCCAGGGGCATCCCCCCTTCTCATTTTCCTCTGAATGCTGCAGTCAGATTTGATCGCAGCATTCAGGAGAATAGCGGCGGAGATGAGCGGTTTCTCTGATCTCCGCCGTTATAGAGCAGGGAGCAGGGCTGCGGCTGTGTAATACAGCCATTGCCCCGCTCCTGATATAAGTGCGTGCGCGGTCAGCATGAGGAGATGTGGCCGGCGCTGCACTAATGAGCGGCGGTTCAGGCATTGAGGACAGAACATGGGGGTGTTTCGTAGCGCGCCCACCATGTTCTGTCTTCAGTGCCGACGCTCATTAGTGCAGCGCCGGCCGCATCACATCATCCTGACGGCGCGCACATGTCAGGACTCAGGAGCGGGGCAGTGACTGTATTACACAGCCGCAGTCCCGCTCTCATACACTCATGTGTACTATACTGTATTGTTTTGTATTGTGCAGTTTGCGGTGGAGGAGGGGGGGGCTGTGATTTAACGCCTCTCCACCGCAAACAACGCAATACATTACAAGGCATCACAACATATTACATTACATTACAATACATAACGTTACAACACAATACATTACATTACACTGCCGCTTACCTGGAGTCCTCCGCACCGACTCTTCTGCTCTGTCTGGAAGCCGTATCACGTGACAACACGGTCACATGGTACACTAAGTGTACCATGTGACCGTAACCAGGAAGTGCCGGCTTCACGGGACAGAAGATTTAGTTAGAAAACATGCTGTATGGCAACGGGGGCCCGTGGGCCCCCCAGGCTTAGGGGCCCAGTCACAACTGCGACCGTTGCGACCCCTATAGCTACGCCACTGGTACCAAGTAAAGTCTATAGTCCGAGTAAGGGTACCTGTGGTAGTTCAGACAGTAGTGATGGTTAGGCTCGGATGGGACCTTGGCAGTAGACACCAGGCGTGGTGTAACACAGCAGATGTGATCGGTGGCACAACACGACTCCAACTCTCTAAGGTACAGGAACAAGGTAGCACAGGATACAGGATACAGGTAACAGGAACGGGAACACTGGGAACTGGAAAACACTAAGGGACCATTTGCAAGACTAACACAGGTAAACACAACAGCGATCAGGTAATGAGTGAAGGGGCAGAGCCCTTCTTATAGTCCAGGGTGATTAGACAATTATAAACATGTGTGCGCGCTGGCCCTTTAAGGCCGGGACTGAGCTCGACTACGCACCCTAGTGGTCACTGCAAGCCAGGACAGCCGCATTTGCTGGCATCTCCGGGAAGGAAGGTGTCGGCAGGATGAGAGGAGTCTGCGGCCGCAGACTTTACAGTTGTCATGTTTCCTTAGAAAAACATCAATTTTATCTTCCCAATATGAGCAACGTTTTTCTTGTCCGCCTTTTTCGCTTAGGTTCCTCACTAGGACACGACTTCCTGGTACAATTTCTGCTTCATGACTTTTCCGGCCATAGTATTCTTTGCTTTTGCCTGCAGCCTTGTTTTCTGTTTTAGAGGCTATTTTGTAGGCTTCTGTCATTCTCTTTTTCCATGCAGTAACATAGTCTGAGTACGTTTTGTCATTTTCGGACACTGGGGTGTCAAACATTATGTCAATCGGAAGTCTTGGAGATCGACCACACAATAGGCAGAATGGGGAATACCCTGTTGCTTCACATTTTGTACAGTTATATGCATGAACAACTTTTCATAGCGAGTCCTTCCAATCCTGTTTTTCTTCTTTTGTAAGGGTCCTCAATATCGACAATAGCGTACGGTTAAAACGCTTAACCTGTCCCTTACCCTCTGGGTGATATGGAGTTGTATGAGAGTTCTGAATTCTGCAGTATTTTCCAAGTCTGTCAAATAGCTGGTTCTCAAATACTCTTCCCAAATCATGGTGTAACTTTGTTGGAACGCCAAACTTTAGAACAAAATCATTCAATATTTGGTCTGCAGCAATCTTACCAGATATGTTTGTGTTGCATATGCCTGTGCAAATCTTGTAAAGTGATCCATTAAAACAAGGATGTACTCATGACCACCTATACACATATCCAGATGCAGAAAGTCAATGGATACCAGTTCAAATGGACACGTTGTGACAATGTTGTTTAATGGTGCTCTAGTTGGTTTGTTGGGACTTTTATCTTTTAAACAGCTGCATTCTCTGGTGCTCCATATCCTTCTGCATATATGGTATATGGCCAGAAGAATCGTTCTCTTACAAGATTTATAGTTCCTTCTACTCCCACATGTCCCATATGCTCATGGAGTTCTCTGAATACCTTCCGGTGATATACTTTTGGCAAGACTAATTGTGAGTTATGCCTAGTCTTCCTTTACAGAATACCATCAGAGTTCAGGTACAATTTCGGCCATTCTCTGAATAATGCAACTACCGCAGGTGGTTCTGTTTCTATCTCCTTTTTACCTCGAAATCTGTTTTGACTTCTGTAGTGTAACACTCTCCCAATGATCTTGTCATCTTCTTGTGCTTTTCTGATTGTTTCTTTTGGGAGCTGGTTAACTGTTGTTGTAGAGCAGTGTTCAGCTTCCATAGCTGCAATATCTACTGTTAGAGGACACCACCATGGCGTTCACTCTTCCTGTTGTATTTGAACTGCTTGCACCATGCTAGCAATAGCTGCCATGCTAACATCTCAAGAACATTGTTGCATGCACTTCTCAGGATCCAGTGGCATCCTAGACAATCCATCAGCATCCCCATTAACTTTTCCTGTACGGTAATTGATGGTAAATTAAAATCTGCAAGTTCTGACACCCACCTATGGCCAGTTGCATTTAATTTTGCTGTAGTGAGAACATAGGTAAGTGGATTGTTGTCTGTATATACCACAAATGATGGACTGTAGTATAAGTAGTCTCTAAAACGCTCACATATTGCCCATTTCATTGCTAAGAACTCGTTTCCCAAAATGCAAGTGATAGTATTTCTCTACTGCTGTAAGAGTTCTTGAGCCATATCCAATCACTCTCAATTTGGCATTTTGCCTCTGATATGGTACAGCACTGAGTCCTTCCTAGGATGCGTCACAGTGAAGGATAAATGGGCTGTTAAAAGCCGGGTACCCAATCACTGGTGGCTGAACCAAAGAATCAATTAGTTCCTCCAGTATTTCTTGATGATGAGCAGTCCAATTGATGGGCTGTTAGGCAGGAATGTTGACCTTTGCTTTTCTGTTTAGATATGTCTCTTTTTGCTTGCTTTTCTGGGTTGGATGGTGAACTTGATCCTGCAGACAGTAGATCATACAGTAGAGTCACAATCCAAGAAAAATTCTGAATATATGTGCGGTCATAGGACACAAAACCTAACATTTTTCTGAGCTCTACCACTGTAGATAGTGGTTTGCTTTTCAAAGCCATTACTGGGGCAATTTCTTCTGGGTCTATAGTATAACCATCCCCAGACACAATTTTACCTAGGAACCGGACTTGTCTTTTGAACAGCTCACATTTTTTGTGGGTTAACTTGAGTCCATGCTGTTGGTAGCGGCAAGGCACAGTCCGTACATGTTCCACATGTTCACTGAAAGACTTACTGTGAACCAGGTTGTCATCAAGATATGGTTGACAGATATCGTCTCCTCATCACAATAAAATCCTCACAAATTACTTACAGAGCTGACTGCAATAACGTACTAAACAATAAAACATGAGAAGATAATATCATGACTACAGCAATAATCACTGTACCTGCAATAAGTAATGAACATGGAGTATAGGACCCTCCTTCTCCTTGCAACCTGGTGTGCACTACAATGAGTGTCCCACCAGAAACACTCCCCTGAGGTAGATGGTCCCACTCTAGTGTCATATAACAGGACCTGTATATTGCTATAATGACCCCTATTAAGATAAGAATAGGCATGTCCACTAACCTCCTGACGGCCACAGCCATGGGTTGAAGACTCTGCCCCCACACCGGGCGTATGACCGTCCTATCAAGCTGATTCCTGGTGCATCCCTTCCCCGTGGTAGGATATATCCTCTCTCCTTGCCAGAGACTCTGTCAATGTCCGCCCATATTAAAGAGAACTTGGAGAGGGGCTTCATACGGAGGTCTTCCTCTCCGGCAGGAGCTGGGTTCCTCTTCGTCAAAAAGAAGGATGGCTCCCTGCATCCTTGTATTGATTACTGGGGTCTCAACCAAATCACGGTGAAAAATAAGTATCCGTTGCCACTGATCTCTGAATTGTTCCATCGTATACGTGGTGCCAAGATTTTTTCCAAACTAGACGTGCGTGGGGCTTACAATCTAATCCGGATTCGCCGAGGTGACGAATGGAGAACTACTTACGCCACTTCATCTCCAAGCAGCATGATGACTGGGTGAAGTTGCTCCCGTGGGCTGAATTCTCCTACAATAATCACACCAGCGAGTCCACAAGGAATACACCGTTCTTTATCGTCTATGGCCAACACCCACGAATTCCTCTCCCGGTGCCTGATACGTCCGAGGTACGAGCTGCTGATACTGCTTTTAGGGACTTTCTGCAGATCTGGCAGCAGAGTCGATCCTCCATCCTGCTGGCGGTCGACTGCATGAAACGGAAGGCGGATACAAGGAGAAGAGAACCCCCTCAGTTTCTGCCTGCCATGAAGGTCTGGCTGTCCTCCAGTAATATTCAACTGAGGATGCCATCATACAAATTTGCTCCCAGGTTCCTCGGACCCTCCGAGATCCTGCAGCAGATCAACCCTGTCGCCTACAAGCTTCGGCTGCCTCCTACCCTCAGGATCCCCAACTCCTTCCATGTCTCTCTCCTGAAACCGGTGGTTCTGAACCGCTTTACCAAGACTCCTAGCTCTGCGGTTGCCTCCAGTGGCCCTTCAGACACCTTCGAGGTTAAGGAGATCTTGGACACAAAGAAAGTGAGAGGAAAGACTTTTTATTTGGTGGATTGGAGGGGGTTTGGTCCTGAAGAGAGGACCTGGGAGCCAGAGGAGAACCTCAATGCTCCTACCCTTCTGAAGAAGTTTCTCTCTCGCTCTGGCCCCAAGAAGAGGGGGCGTAAGAGGGGGGATACTGTCATGTCCATGGCTGTGGGCCATCAGGTTCACTCACATCCTGACAGCCACAGCCATGGGTCGGCGAGCGCTGGCCCCAGTCTCCTCCTCAGGAGACGCCAGCACTCACTTCCACTCACCTCGGCCGGGTCCCGTAGGGCCAGCGCGCGCACCGGACTTTAGTGCTAAATTAGCCCATGAGCCCCCTGAACTATAAGTAGGGTCCAGCCCCTTCCTGCAGGGCCCAAGCGTACTGCCACGTAGGGTTAATGGACCCACTGGGCCGTACCGCCTTGGCGGTATGGCAGCTGTCCAACAGGGCGCAGGTCAAAGTCTATAGTTTGTATAGGGTACCTGTGGCAGCTCAGACAGCAGCAAGGCAGGCTCGGCTGGGACTAGGCAGCGGGTAGACGTCAAGCGTGGAGTAGCTGAACAGGCGTGGAATACAGCACAGCATAACTACAGCACAGCACGGCACTTGACCAGAATACCACGGGATACAGGTTACAGGATACAGTTCCCAGCACTTTTATCCTGTGGTATCCTTGTCAAGTGCCATGCTGTGCTGTAGTCGTGCTGTGCTGTATGCCTTCCATGCCTGTCCTGCTACTCCACGCTTGACGTCTACCCGCTGCCTAGTCCCAGCCGAGCCTGCCTTGCTACTGTCCGAGATGCCACAGGTACCCTTTACAAACTATAGACTTTGACCTGCGCCCTGTTAGCAAGCTGCCATACCGCCAAGGAGGTATGGCCCAATGGGTCCACGAACCCTACGTGACAAGAATTTAATGGGGGTGGGTGATTCTCTTTATCTTTCCCACAGATAGAGATAGATAGATAGATAGATAGATAGATAGATAGATAGATAGATAGATAGATAGATAGATAGATAGATAGATAGATAGATAGATAGATAGATGATAGATAGATAGATAGATAGATAGATAGATAGATAGATAGATAGATAGATAGATAGATAGATAGATAGATAGATAGATAGATAGAATGATAGATAGAATGATAGATAGATAGACAGATGATAGATAGATAGATAGATAGATAGATAGATAGATAGATAGATAGATAGATAGATAGATAGATAGATAGATAGATAGATAGATAGATAGATAGATAGATAGATAGATAGATAGATAGAACATGACCAAAAAAAAAAGACCAAATATATGTAGGTTGGAAGAGTAAGGGCATGACCACACATGGCGGAATTCCTCCGCAACTGTCCGCATCGATGCCGCACAGAATCTGCGTTGCAGATTCTGCAGCGGATCTGCACAAAATGTGCAGTACATTGATGCGGACTAGCTGCTGCAGACTGCGGGAAAAGTGCTTCCCTTCTCCCTATCAGTGCAGGATAGAGAGAAGGGACAGCACTTTCCCTAGTGAAAGTAAACGATTTTCATACTTACCGGCCGTTGTCTTGGTGACGCGTCCCTCTTTCGGCATCCAGCCCGACCTCCCTGGATGACGCGCCAGTCCATGTGACCGCTGCAGCCTGTGCTTGGCCTGTGATTGGCTGCAGCCGTCACTTACACTGAAACGTCATCCTGGGAGGCCGGACTGGAGACAGACGAAGGGAGTTCTCGGTAAGTATGAACTTATATGTTTTTTTACAGATAGATGTATATTGGGATCGGTAGTCACTGTCCCGGGTGCAGAAACAGTTACTGCCGATCGCTTAACTCTTTCAGCACCCTGGACAGTGACTATTTACAGACGTCTCCTAGCAACGCTCCCGTCATTACGGGAGCCCCATTGACTTCCTCAGTCTGGCTGTAGACCTAGAAATACCTAGGTCCAGCCAGAATGAAGAAATGTCAAGTTAAAAAAGCAAGACGCATCCGCAGCACACATGACATGTGCATGACAGCTGCGGACTTCATTGCGGAACTTAGAATCTCCATTGAAGTCAATGGAGAAATTCCGCCATGAGTCCGCCACTGCTCCGCAACAGACAGAGCATGCTGCGGACACCAAATTCCGCTCCGCAGCCTATGCTCCGCAGCGGAATTGTACGCATCGTGTAAACGAACACTGCTAAATTAAAGTGAAAGTCAATGGAGAAACGGCTCCGCTGCGGATTAACGCTGCGGAGTGTCCGCAGCGGAATTTAAGTGGAATTCCGCCATGTGTGAACCCGCCCTTATAGAGGAACAATTTTTTTTAAAATTGCCACATGGCTGAAACTCTCCTATTTTCGGTGCGGGTAGCGCACTGAAAATTCACTACAAGTTGCAATATAACTGTGAATGGGGTTTACCTTTTTTAGAAGGATGGAATACCGTAGTAGACTCCTCAAAAAAAAAACGTATACCGTACTAACAATACTATATGGGCAGAGATGCCAGGAGCTTCCCAATGCTGGCGTCCCCAGGCAGAGCATCGCAATCGCTCTGCCCATGGACTTTGGCCCTGGGGAAGCTCCTGACATTACTGTCCAAATATGGACATAAGGAACAGCGCCAGAGTCCCTGGGCAGAGCTCTACTAAAAGCTCTGCTTGGGTACTCCGGCCAGGGCCGGCACTAGGATAGATGGCGCCCTGTGCGAAATGATCTTTCAGCGCCCCACCCCATCATTAAAAAAATGCCCCATAAAAAAATTATAATGCCCCTTTAGTGCCCCCATACAGTATAATAATAATATTTAATAATATATTACAACCCCTTCAAGGACACAGTATTTTGTCCTCTAATTGTGCCCACAGTATTATGCCATCTGTAGCACCACTACACAGTAAAATGTCCGCTTAGTGGCCCGCACAGAGTATAGTGCCCCCCTGTAGATTTTGCCATATAGCCTCCCTGTAGACAGTGCCATAATCCCCCACCTCCTTTTTGTAGATCGTGCCATACAGTCCCCCCACCTCCCCCTTGTAGACAGTGCCATACAGTCCCCCACCTCCCCCTTGTAGACAGTGACATACAGTCCCCCACCTTCCCCTTGTAGACAGTGCCCCCAAACAAAAACAAAAATTGTACTCACCTAGGCCCCGTTCCCATGACGAACTGAGCTGCTCCATGACGGGATCCTGTAGCCTAGTACAGAGTTTCCCAACCTTTTCAGACTCAAGGCAGCACTGGAAAAATAAAATTTGCTCAGGGCCCCCCTTACCAAAAATAGTTTCGAGAAAGACAGAAAACGGCTAAGAACAAGCACTACACTCATAGGGTATGTTCACACACGTTTTTTGTAAGGCAAAAAAAATCTGCCACAAAATTCCTTCAGTAACTGACAGCGTTGTGTGACCTTTCTTTTGTGTTTTTTCTTAAGCTGTCGAAGCGAATGCAAAAGCTCCAAACGAGCGCCGCAGGTATTTTCTGCCTCCTATTAATTTCAATTGGAGGTCAGAGGCAGAAACCACTTGAAGACCATCAGCCCCCCACTCACAGTAAAATGACCATCAGCCCGCCACTCACAGTAAAATGACCATGAGCCCACCACTCACAGTAAAATTACCATCAGCCCCCCACTCACAGTAAAATGACCATCAGCCCACCACTCACAGTAAAATGATCATCAGCCACCACACTCACAGATTCCCCCTGTAGGTAGCGCCACACAGACCCTTGTAGGTAGCGCCACACAGCCCCTTGTGGGTAGCGCCAGACAGCCCCCTTGTGGGTAGCACCACACAGCCCCTTGTAGGTAGCACCACACAGCCCCCTTGCAGGTAGCGCCAGACAGCCCCCTTGTAGGTAGCACCAGACAGCCCCCTTGTAGGTGGCGCCACACAGCCCCCTTGTAGATATCCCCACACAGCCCTCTTGTAGATAGCTCCACACAGCCCCCTGTAAAGAGCGCCACACAGCCTCCTGTAGGGAGTGCCACACAGCTCCCTGTAGGGTGTGCCACACAGCCCTCTGGTAGGAAGTGCCGCACAGTCCCCTGGTAGGAAGTGGCGCACAGTCCCCTGGTAGGGAGTGCCACACAGACCCCTGGTAAGGAGTGCCACAAAGACCCCTGGAAGGGAGTGCCACACAACCCATAGCCCCCTGGTAGGGAGTGCACCACAGCCCCCTGGTTGGTAGTGCCACACAGCCCCCTGGTTGGTAGTGCCACACAGCCCACAGCCTCCTTGTTGGTAGTGCCACACAGACCCCTGGTTGGTAGTGCCACACAGCCCGCTGGTTGGTAGTGCCACACAGCCCACAGCCCCCTGGTTGGTAGTGCACCACAGCCCCCTGCTTGGTAGTGCCCGACAGCCCCTTGGTTGGTAGTGCCACACAGCCCACAGCCCCCTGGTTGGTAGTGCCACACAGCCCCCTGGTTGGTAGTGCCACACAGCCCCCCGGTTGGTAGTGCCACACAGCCCACAGCCCCCTGGTTGGTAGTGCCACACAGCCCGCAGCCCCCTGGTTGGTAGTGCCACACAGCCCACAGCCACCTGGTTGGTAGTGCCACAAAGCCCACAGCCCCCTGGTTGGTAGTGCCATACAGCCCACAGCTCCCTGGTTGGTAGTGCCACACTGCCCACAGCCCCCTTGTAGTGCAAGGACTACGAAATGACCCTGATAGCTGGTCGGCAATAGACATTCAAAAAAGGACAACTGTGCAGGAGCACACAAAATACCCAGCTTTCCCAGATATGAAATAAATGTGTGGAAATAAACTAAGATATAACTTTTATTTAGTCTAGCTAAAGCATTTTGACCCTACAGGTGTCTCATATATTTTATTAGAAATGGGCAGTGAAAATGAAAAATACCCCATATGTGGTCATCAACTGCTGTTTGGATACGTGGCAGGGCTCAGAAGGGAAGGAGCACTATTTGGCATTTGAAGCACAGATTTTGTTGGATTGATTCCTGGGCGCAATGTTGCATTTACAGAGCCCCTTAGGTACCAGTACAGTAAAAACCCCTGAAAGGTGACTCCACTTGGTAAACTACACTCCTTGAGGAATTAATCTAGGGGTGTAGTGAGCATTTTGACCACACAGGTTTTTGCTGAATTTATTAGAATTGGAACGTCAAAATAAAGAAAAAAGAAAAAAAATTCCAATAAGATGTAGTTCTAGCTCAAAATATTGCATTTTCACAAGAACTATAGGAGAAAAGCACCTGACTGTTTGTAAATAATTTTCTCCCGAGTGTAAAGGATCTGCCAGGCACAGCTTCGGGGTTAACTCCCATAGGTAATCAGTCTGCACCTGAATCTATGTCTCTGAGACTGACTCCATCTTCCACCACTCAGGATGGCAGGCTTAGGAGTGGGAGAGCCTATCGCAGCCTGGCCAGACGGAGCTAGCTCCCGCCCTCTGTCTATTTATACCTGCCTTTCCTGTTCCTCCTTTGCTTGTGATTCTTTCCGTGTGGTTTCCTGGCCCAGCTACAGCTCCTAACTATTTGATCCTGCTCCATACTGACCCTGGCTTACTGACTACTCTCCTGCTCTGCGTTTGATACCTCGTGCTCTCCTGGTTTGACTTGGCTCGTTCACCACTCTGGTTGCTCACGGTGTTTCCGTGGGCAACTGCCCCTTTCCCTTTGCTTTGTATTCCCTTGTATGTTTGTCTCGTGCACTTACTGAGCGTAGGGACCACCGCCCAGTTGTACCCCGTCGCCTAGGGTGGGTCGTTGCAAGTATGCAGGGACAGAGTGGCGGGTAGATTAGGGCTCACTTGTTCGTTTCCCTACCCCCGTCGTTACATAATCACAAGCCCATACCTAGTCTACCCTGGTCCCTGACACCACTATGGACCCCCTTGAGACCCTGGCTCAGCAAATGCAGGGTCTCTCCCTACAAGGCCAGGCCCTGGCTCAGAGGGTCAACCAGCCTGATGCTACCTTGGTAGTTCCCCTCACCTCACCTCCTGGACCCCACCTCAAGTTGCCCGACCGGTTCTCAGGGGACCGGGGGGCTTTTCTCTCCTTTCGGGAGAGTTGTAGGCTTTACATTCGCTTAAAGCTTCATTCCTCAGGTTCTGAGAACCAGCGGGTGGGTATAATTATGTCCCGGCTCCAGGAAGGGCCCCTGAACTTTCCTCCGTTGATCGTTTCTTTTCTGCTCTCGGACTCATTTATGACGAGACTGACAGGACTGCCTTTGCCGAGAGTCAGCTGGTGACCTTACGTCAGGGTAAGAGACGTGTTGAGGAGTATTGTTCTGACTTTAGGAAGTGGTGCGTAGCTTCTCGGTGGAATGACCCTGCCTTAAGGTGCCAGTTTAGGTTGGGTCTGTCGAATGCCCTGAAAGACCTGCTAGTTAGCTATCCCTCTTCTGACTCCCTAGACCAGGTTATGGCTTTAGCGGTACGACTTGACCGACGTCTCAGGGAACGACAACATGAACGTTTATGTGTTTTCTCCTCCGACTCCCCCATGATGCCTCCCGAGATTCCATTGCTTCGTTCCTCCCCGGAAGACTCAGAGGTACCTATGCAACTCGGGGCCTCCGTGTCCCCCCAACAACGTAGAGATTTCCGCAGGAAGAATGGTCTCTGCTTCTACTGTGGGGATGACAAGCATCAAGTGAACAACTGTCCTAAGCGTAAGAATGCAGCCGGAGAACTTCCGCGCCTAAGTGATCATCGGGGAGGTCACTTGGGCGCACAGGTATTTCCCGTAAATATGAAATGTAATAAGATCTTGCTTCCCTTTCAGGTCTCTTTTGGTAATAGGTCTGCTACCGGCAGTGCCTTCGTGGATTCAGGGTCCTCTGCTAATATCATGTCTGTGGAATTTGCTATGTCTCTTGCTATGCCTTTGATTGATTTGCTTAAACCTGTCCCGGTAGTGGGTATCGACTCCACTCCTCTTGCTAATGGTTATTTTACACAGCATACTCCTGTTTTTGAACTACTTGTTGGCTCCATGCATTTGGAGCAGTGCTCTGTACTGTTGATGCAGGGATTATCGTCCGATTTGGTTTTAGGCCTTCCCTGGTTGCAGTTGCATAATCCCACATTTGACTGGAATACTGGGGAGCTTACCAAATGGGGTAATGAATGTTTGACGTCATGTTTTTCTGTTAATTCTATTTCTCCCCCTGAGGAGGTGAACACGCTACCTGAGTTTGTTCAGGACTTCGCTGATGTTTTCTCTAAGGAGGCCTCCGAAGTGTTACCTCCTCATAGAGAATACGATTGCGCTATCGAATTGGTACCAGGAGTTAAGCTTCCTAAGGGTAGGATATTTAATCTTTCTTGTCCCGAACGTGAAGCCATGAGAGAGTATATCCAGGAATGCCTGGCCAAGAGTTACATTCGCCCCTCTACTTCTCCGGTAGGTGCTGGCTTCTTCTTCGTAGGGAAGAAGGATGGTGGTCTTAGGCCATGCATTGACTACCGTAACCTGAATAAGGTCACTGTAAGGAACCAGTATCCCCTTCCTTTGATTCCTGATCTCTTTAATCAGGTTCAGGGGGCCCAATGGTTCTCTAAGTTTGATCTACGGGGGGCGTATAACCTTATCCGCATCAAAGAGGGGGATGAGTGGAAGACTGCGTTTAACACGCCCGAAGGTCATTTTGAATACCTTGTGTAATGCTCCGGCGGTCTTCCAGAATTTCATAAATGAGATTTTGAGAGATTACCTGGGGATATTTCTTGTAGTGTACCTTGATGACATACTGGTGTTTTCCAAGGACTGGTCCTCCCACATTGAGCATGTCAGGAAGGTGCTCCAGGTCCTTCGGGAAAACAAACTGTTTGCAAAAAACGAAAAATGTGTGTTTGGGGTACAGGAGATACAATTTTTGGGTCAAATCCTCACTCCTCATGAATTCCGCATGGACCCCGCCAAGGTTCAGGCTGTGGCGGAATGGGTCCAACCTGCCTCCCTGAAGGCGTTACAGTGTTTTTTGGGGTTCGCTAATCATTACAGGAGATTTATTGCTAACTTCTCGGTCATCGCTAAGCCTCTTACGGACCTCACTCGCAAAGGTGCTGATCTCCTCCACTGGCCTCCTGAGGCTGTCCAGGCTTTTGAGGTCCTTAAGAAGTGCTTTATCTCGGCCCCGGTGCTGGTTCAGCCCAACCAAATGGAGCCATTTATCGTGGAAGTTGACGCATCCGAGGTGGGAGTGGGGGCTGTCTTGTCCCAGGGTACCAGGTCCCTCACCCATCTCCGCCCCTGTGCCTACTTCTCCAGGAAGTTTTCGCCCACTGAGAGTAACTATGATATTGGCAACCGCGAACTCTTAGCCATTAAATGGGCATTTGAAGAGTGGCGCCACTTCCTGGAGGGGGCTAGTCACCAGGTAACGGTCCTTACCGACCACAAGAATCTGGTTTTCCTAGAATCTGCCCGGAGGCTAAACCCGAGACAAGCTCGATGGGCGCTATTTTTTACCACATTCAACTTTTTGGTTACCTATAGGGCTTTTTGGTTACCTATAGGGCTGGGTCTAAAAATATTAAGGCCGATGCACTGTCGCGTAGCTTAATGGCCAGCCCTCCTTCGGAGGAAGATCCTGCTTGTATTTTGCCTCCCGGTATAATAATTTCTTCTATTGATTCTGATTTAGTCTCTGAAATTGCGGCTGATCAAGGTTCAGCTCCCAGGAACCTTCCTGAGGACAAGCTGTTTGTTCCCCTGCAATACCGGCTAAGGGTACTTAGGGAAAATCATGACTCCGCACTATCTGGTCATCCAGGCATCCTGGGTACCAAACACCTCATTGCCAGAAACTATTGGTGGCCTGGGTTGCCTAAAGACGTTAAGGCCTACGTCGCCGCTTGTGAGGTTTGTGCTAGGTCCAAGACTCCCAGGTCCCGACCAGCGGGCTTACTACGTTCGTTGCCCATTCCCCAGAGACCTTGGACACATATCTCCAAGGATTTTATCACCGATTTGCCTCCATCCCAAGGCAAGTCGGTGGTGTGGGTGGTAGTAGACCGCTTCAGTAAGATGTGCCACTTTGTGCCCCTCAAGAAACTACCCAACGCCAAGACTTTAGCTACCTTGTTTGTCAAACACATCCTGCATCTCCATGGGGTCCCTGTCAATATTGTTTCGGACAGAGGGGTACAATTTGTTTCTTTGTTTTGGAGAGCCTTCTGTAAAAAGTTGGAGATTGATCTGTCCTTCTCCTCTGCCTTCCATCCTGAAACCAATGGCCAAACGGAGAGGACTAATCAATCTCTAGAACAATATTTAAGGTGTTTTATCTCTGACTGTCAATATGATTGGGTCTCATTCATTCCCCTCGCTGAATTTTCCCTTAATAACCGGGTCAGTAACTCGTCAGGGGTCTCCCCCTTTTTCTGTAATTTTGGGTTTAATACACGGTTCTCCTCCGTTTCACCTGGTAGTTCCAACAATCCGGACGTAGAGGTCGTTCATCGGGAACTGTGCACAGTCTGGGCCCAGGTTCAAAAGAACCTAGAGGCGTCCCAGAGCGTACAAAAAACTCAGGCTGATAGAAAACGTTCTGCTAACCCCTTGTTTATGGTCGGGGATCTGGTGTGGTTATCGTCTAGGAACTTGCGTCTTAAGGTCCCGTCCAAGAAGTTTGCTCCCCGGTTTATTGGGCCGTATAAGGTCATTGAAGTCCTCAATCCTGTCTCCTTCCGGCTGGAGTTACCCTCATCTTTTCGTATACACGACGTGTTTCATGCCTCCCTCCTTAAACGCTGCTCCCCGTCCTTGGCTCCCCCGAGGAAACCTCCTGTTCCCGTTCTCACCGCTGAGGGGGTGGAATTCGAGGTGGCCAAGATTGTGGACAGCAAGATGGTCCATGGCTCCCTCCAGTACCTGGTCCATTGGAGAGGATAGGGGTCTGAGGAGAGGACTTGGGTACCCGCCCGGGATGTTCACGCTGGGGTATTGGTCAGGAAGTTCCACCTTCGTCTCCCCAGTAAACCAGGTCCACTTAGAAAGGGTCCGGTGGCCCCTCATAAAAGAGGGGGGTACTGTAAAGGATCTGCAAGGCACAGCTTCGGGGTTAACTCCCATAGGTAATCAGTCTGCACCTGAATCTATGTCTCTGAGACTGACTCCATCTTCCACCACTGAGGATGGCAGGCTTAGGAGTGGGAGAGCCTATCGCAGCCTGGCCAGACGGAGCTAGCTCCCGCCCTCTGTCTATTTATACCTGCCTTTCCTGTTCCTCCTTTGCTTGTGATTCTTTCCGTGTGGTTTCCTGGCCCAGCTACAGCTCCTAACTATTTGATCCTGCGCCATACAGACCCTGGCTTACTGGCTACTCTCCTGCTCTGCGTTTGGTACCTCGTGCTCTCCTGGTTTGACTTGGCTCATTCACCACTCTGGTTGCTCACGGTGTTTCCGTGGGCAACTGCCCCTTTCCCTTTGCTTTGTATTCCCTTGTATGTGTGTCTCGTGCACTTACTGAGCGTAGGGACCACCGCCCAGTTGTACCCCGTCGCCTAGGGCGGGTCGTTGCAAGTAGGCAGGGACAGAGTGGCGGGTAGATTAGGGCTCACTTGTTCATTTCCCTACCCCCGTCGTTACACCGAGTACAGAAATACCCCATATGTGATCGCAAACTGCTGTTTGTACACACGGCAGGAAGGGAAGGAGCGCCATTTGGATTTTTGAGCGCATATTTTGCTGAATTGGTTTCTGGGTGTAACGTTCACGGTCGCTGACCACAAACTCTTCTCATCCTGCCGACTCCCTTGTCTCCAGAGATGCTAACACATGCGGCCGTCCTGTCCCGCAGTGACCACAGTGGCCACTTGGGTGCGCCCGAGCTCAGTCCAGCCTTAAAAAGCCAGAGCGCACACATGTGTGAGATTGAGATGATTGCTCCCAGATCACCCTGGACTATAAGATAAGAAGGGCCCTGCCACTTACTTCATTGCCTGAGCATTGTTTGTACCTACACGTGTCAGTCTCTGCAAATTGTCCCTCATGTGTTTTCCAGTTCCCAGTGTTCCCGTTCCTACTACCTGTATCCTGTATCCTGTGCTTCTGTGTTCCTCTGCTGTACAGAGTTGGAGTCGTGTTGTGTCGCCTGCTACACCCGCTGTGTTTCACCACACCTGTTGTCTGCCTGCTGCCAGAGTTCCATCCGAGCCTAAACCATCGCTACTGTCTGTATGGCCACAGATACCTTTATCCGAACTATAGACATTGACTTTGTACCCTGTTTGGCCAGCTGCTATACCGCTACGGTGGTTAAGCCCAGTGGGTCCACATACCCACGGATCGTGACAGTACGCTCAGGCCATGTACCCTGCTGGTCAATCCAAGACCATGACGACGTCACTAGTGACGTGGGCGGATGTGCTAGACCTCTGGTCTCGACAGGACCAACTCCTCCAGGCATTGAACATTATTTCACATCGGCTGGATATGCAAGCTGCCGTTCCTCCTACTACACCTCCTGGCAGTACAGATCCTCTGACTACACCTCCTGGCAGTGCTAATGCCCGATTTCCTCTGCCACTACCTCATTGCTATAAAGGAGACGTGAAGACCTGCAGGGGATTTTTGAACCAGTGGCAGAGCCACTTCAGTCTGTATGCAAGAGCATTTTCCACTGACGGTGCAAGGGTCGCTTTCATCGTCTCTCTACTCACTGGCAGGGACCTAGCATGGGCGAACCCCATCTGGGAACGACAAGGACCAGAGACCCGTGATTTCCAGGGGTTCCTATGAACCCTTTGCATGGTATTTGAGGAACCTGGACGAGTCTCGTCGGCAGCCGCCTCCTTGCTGAACCTTCGCCAGGGAGACACCTCCGTGGGCGAGTACGCGTTCACTTCCGCACCCTAGCAGGAAAGTTGTTATGGAACAACGAGGTCTTGGTGGCAACATTTTGGCTTGGACTGTCCCCCGAGATTAAGGACGAACTTGCCGCCCGAGATCTGCCCTCTACCCTGGATGATCTCATTCTCCTGGCCGCCCAGATTGACATAAGGATCCAAAAACTGTTCCAAGAGGCTCATCGGGAGGGAGGACTCCCTAGTCCGGCTCCCACATGTCAGCAACCCCTGCTGTCCTTATCAGCTGTTCCACTTAAG
The DNA here is from genome assembly GCF_050947455.1 of Rhinoderma darwinii. Classification (NCBI taxonomy): domain Eukaryota; kingdom Metazoa; phylum Chordata; class Amphibia; order Anura; family Rhinodermatidae; genus Rhinoderma; species Rhinoderma darwinii. Next base: position 43,043,563 of record NC_134698.1, on the reverse strand, counting down.
AAGTCTTTGAAGGTGGACCATCTCAAGCTGTCTACTCAGGAGAGACTGCGCAGACGCACTTCGGGACTCTGTCTGTATTGCGGCCTCGGAGGCCATCTTGTGCATCTGTGCCCTCAAAAGCCCCAGAACCCAGGATTAGTTGGAGAGACAACACTGGGTGAGGAGAGACTTTCTTCCAAATTGTCCACACCCGTGACCATAGTGTCCGGCGAGGGAATGCACTGGGTTGTCTGCCTATCTGGACTCTGGATCCGCAGCTAACTTCATTGGAGAGACCTAGTGGATCTTCTCCAGTTGCCCACAACCCCCCTGGAGAGGCCTTTGATAGTTGCCTCGATGAATGGACTGCCTCTGCTTGGCCCTATTGTAGCTGTGACCAAATCACTGAAGCTCCAAGTGGGAGCCCTTCATTCTGATCTCCTCCCATTTTTTGTCCTGTCCAAGGCCATCAACCCTGTGCTGCTGGGCCTCCCCTGGCTCTGACTACATGCCCCAGTTCTGGACTGGAATTCTGGAGAGATTCTCCAGTGTGGTTCCGAGTGCCTCAACCGCTGTCTGGGTCAGACCCATCCGGCCCAGTCCACTTATATTAAGGAGAATTTGGATAGGAGTTTCACACGGAAATCCTCCTCTCCGGCTGGGGCCGGGCTCTTCTTCAGCAAAAAGTGGGATAGATCTCTTCAACCCTGTATCGACTACTGGGGTCTCAACCAGATCATGGTAAAAAATAGATATCCGTTGCCATTGATTTCAGAACTGTTTGATCGCATACGAGGAGCAAAAAAAATTCTAAGCTAGACCTACGGGGGGCTTACAACCTAATCCGGATTCGCCAGGACAACGAATGGAAGATGGCATTTAACACTCGAGACGGGCACTACGAATACCTAGTAATGACCTTCGGTCTGTGTAACGCTCCCGCAGTCTTCCAAGAGTTCATCAATGACATCTTCTGAGATCTCCTCTATGTCTGTGTTGTGGTTTATCTCCATGACATTCTGATTTTTTTCCCCAGATCCAGTGACTCATCAGAGACATGTCCGTCAAGTTTTGCTGCGATTAAGGGAGAATCATCTCTATGCCAAGCTGGAGAAGTGCGTGTTCGAGAGGAAGTCTCTACCCCTCCTGGGCTACATTATGTCGGATCAAGGTCTCAAGATGGATCTTGAGAAGATAAAGGCTGTCCTGGAATGGCCCCGCCCTCAAGGCTTAAGGGCCATACAGTGTTTCCTGGGATTCGCCAATTTCTACCGGCAGTTCATCCCAAACTTCTCCTCACTAACTGCTCCCATCTCCTCCCTCACCAAAAAAGGCATGAACGCAAAGGTGTGGACTCCAGAAGCGTAATCCGCATTTAATAGCCTGAAGAGTGCCTTCACATCAGCCTCAACCCTACATCATCCTGATGTATCTCGACAGTTTTCGTTGGAGGTGGACACCTCCTCTATTGGTGCTGGCACACTTCTGCTACATCGAGGTCCCAAAGGCAAGACAGTGGTATGTGACTATTACTCCGGGGAGGACTTTTGTGTGCCTGGCAGACAGAAGAAGAATCCTCCGCTGGGGACACAGCTCTAAACTGGAAGGTAACGTGGGTGTCCGTAAGAACCGAGACCTGATTGTCTGTCAGTTCTGGCGGCCCACGCTGCCCAAAGACGTCATGGACTTTGTCTCCTGCACAGTGTGTGCAGCAAACAAACTTGCTCACTTCAAATCGACTGGCCTGCTTCAGCTGCTGCCTGTGCGCAATGCTCCCTGGCAGCATATTGCAATGGACTTCGTCACGGATCTGCCTCCCTCTGCTGGATGCAGTACTGTCTGGGTGGTGGTGGGCCGATTTTCAAAGATGGCTCATTTTGTTCCGCTGACCTTCCTACCTTCTGCTTTTCAACTGGCCAACCTCTTCATCCAACACATCTTCCGCCTGCACGGCTTACCTCTGCATATCGTGTTTACCTCAAAGTTCTGGAGGGCTCTCTGTAAACTCCTCAATATAAAGTTGGACTTTTCCTCAGCCTACCATCCCCAGTACAATGGCCAAGTTGAGAGGATCAATCAGATCATGGAGAACAACTTACAACACTTCATCTCCAGGCAGCATGATGACTGGGTGCAGCTTCTTCCTTGGGCCGAGTTCTCCTACCACACAATCACACAAGTGAGTCCACCGCCTCCACACTGTTCTTTATAGTCTACGGCCAACATCCACGTATACCTCTCCCTGTGTCTGCTTTGTCCCAGGTGTCTGCAGATGACTTTGCATTCCGGGACTTTCTACAGGTTTGGTAGCAAACCCGGTCCTCTATTCTGCTGGCAGTCGATCGCATGAAGCGAAAGGCAGATACAAGAAGAAGAGAGCCGCCTCAGTTTCTTCCGGGTACCAGGGTTTGGCTGTCCTCAAGAAATATCCGGCTCAGGGTGCCATCATGCAAATTCGCTCCCAGGTTCCTCGGACCCTTTGAGATCCTGCAGCGGATCAACCTGGTCTCTTATAAGCTTCGGCTGCTCGCTACCCTCCAGATCCCTAACTCCTTTCACGTGTCTCTTTGGTAGCCTGTGGTCCTGAACTGCTACTCTAAGACTCTTAGCCCTGCAGTTGCCCCCAGCTGTTCCGCCGAGATATTTCAGGTTAAGGAGATCCTGGACACCAAAAAAGTAAGAGGAGGAACCTTTCATTTAGTAGATTAGAGGGGGTTCGGTCCAGAGGAGAGGTCCTGGGAGCCTAAAGAGAATCTCAATGCTCCAACCCTCATTAAGAAGTTTATCTCTTGTTCTGGCCCCAAGAAGAGGGGGCGTAATAGGGGGGATACTGTAACGTCCATGGTCGCTGACCACGAGCTCTTCTCATCCTGCCGACGCCCTTCTCTCCAGAGATGCCAGCACATGCGGCCGTCCTGTCCCGCAGTGACCACAGTGACTACTAGGGTGCACGTGCGAGCTCAGTCCAGCCTTAAAGAGCCAGAGCGCACACATGTGTAAGATTGAGCTGATTGCTCCAAGATCACCCTGGACTTTAAGAAGGGCCCTGCCCCTTCCTTCATTGCCTGAGCATTGTTTGTACCTACCCGTTTCAGTCTCTGCAAATGGTCCCTTGAGGGTTCTCCAGTTCCCAGTGTTCCTGTTCCTGCTACCTGTATCCTGTGCTTCCGTGTTCTTGTGATGTACAGAGTTGTAGTCGTGTTGTGTCGTCTGCTGTGTTTCACCTCTCCTGTCGTCTGCCTGCTGCCAGAGTTCCATCCGAGCCTAAACAATCGCTACTGTCTGTATTGCCACAGGTACCTTTATCCGAACTATAGACATTGACTTTGTACCCTGTTTGGCCAGCTGCTATACCGCTACGGCGGTACGGCCCAGTGGGTCCACATACACACAGATCGTGACACTGGGAACCATGTTGCATGTGCAAAGCTTCCTGAGGTACCAGTACAGTACAAATTCCCCAGATGTTACCCCCATTTTCGAGACTTTGCCCCTCAAGTAATTAAATTAGGGTTGTAGTGCATATATATAGAAAATATAGAATTGGGCCATGAAGATTTAAATCTCATTTATTTCCAATAATATGTCGTTTTAGCTCAACATTTTTCATTTTTACAAGGAATACAGGAGAAAAGACACCCCAAAATTTGTCACGCAATTTCTCCTAAGTAAGGCAATACCCCATATGTGGTCAGAAACTGCTATTTGAATACACAGGAAGTCTCGAAAGGGAAGGAGCGCAATTTGGTTTTTGGATTGGAGATTTTACAAGATTCGTTTTCGGACACCATGTTGAATTGAGCTAAGGTACCAGAACAGTGGAAACTACATTCCTCAAGGAATTCATCTAAAAGTGTAGTGAGCATTTTAAAGCCACAAGTGTTTTGCAAAAATGAGTACACAAAAGATGTTGCAGATTGAAAATTGCCATTTTTTCACAGATATGACTTTTCAGTGCCCAATATGTTGTGCCCAGCTTGTACCCCTGGAGACATGCACCCCATAAATTGTTAACCGGGTTCTCTAGAGAACAGTAATACCCCATATGTGATCATAAACTGCTGTTTGGGCACACTGCCAGGCTCAGAAGGACTGATATTTTTCTTTTGAAGTGCAGATTTTGCTTGGTAGCAGTTTTGTTTGGGGTATATGTAAGCTAGGCAGAGTAAATCAGGGTATATGTAAGCTGGGCGGAGTACATCAGGGTATATGTAAGCTGTGAGGAGTATATCAGGGTATATGTAAACTGTGAGGAGTACATCAGGGTATATGTAATCTGTACGGAGTATATCAAGGTATGTGTAAGATGGGCAGTGTACATCAGGGCATAACAGGATGATGTAATAATGGGGTGAATGAATAACAAAATTAATAATCCATGGATTGGTGTGGTACGCTTTGAACCAATCCTTTATGAACAGGCCAGGTTTTTTGGGTATTATACAAAATATCCACGCTCCAGTATTGCCTAAACTTTGACTTCTTCACTTGGCCTATACACCGTGTTACAAATTATTATGCACATTGGATTTAAGGCCTGATTTACACGAGCGTGTGCGTTTTGCGCGCGCAAAAAACGCTGCGTTTTGCGCGCGCAAAAGGCATTTGACAGCTCCGTGTGTCATCCGTGTATGATGCGCGGCTGCGTGATTTTCGCGCAGCCGCCATCATAGAGATGAGGCTAGTTGACGCCCGTCACTGTCCAAGGTGCTGAAAGAGCTAACTGATCGGCAGTAACTCTTTCAGCACCCTCGACAGTGAGTTCCGAGCACAATATACACCAACCTGTGAATCAAAAAAAGACGTTCATACTTACCATGAACTTCCTGCTTCCTCCAGTCCGGTCTTCCGGCCGTTGCCGTGGTGACGCGTCCCTCTCTTGTCATCCGGCCCCACCTCCCAGGATGACACGGCAGTCCATGAGATCGCTGAAGCCTGTGATTGGCTGCAGGCTGTGCTTGGCCTGTGATTGGCTGCAGCTGTCACTTGGACTGAATTGTCATCCCGGGAGGTCGGACTGGAGGAAGAAGCCGGGAGTTATCGGTAAGTCAGAACCTCTTGTTTTTTTTACACGTATATGTATATTGTGATCGGAAGTCACTGTCCATGGTGCTGAACCAGTTTAACTCTTTCAGCACTGTGGACAGTGACTGTCTCCTGCCGTCGCGTACCCGAACATTTTTTGCCGGGTTCGGTCAAAACGACTTCGGCCGAACCCGGTGAAGTTCGGTGCGCTCATCTCTAATTTGACACTCCGTTTGGATGTTTGTAAACAGAAAAGCACGTGGTGCTTTTCTGTTTACATTCATCCTTTTGACAGCTCTTGCGAGAATCACGCAGTTCGCATGGAAGTGCTTCCATGCGGCATGCGTGTTTTTCACGCACCCATTGACTTCAATGGGTGCGTGATGCGCGAAAAACGCACGATTATAGAACATGTCGTGAGTTTTACGCAACGCACTCGCGCTGCGCAAAATTCACGCATCGTCTACACTGCCCAATAGACTAATATAGGTGCGTACGACACGCGTGAAAACCACGCGCGTCGCACGCGTGTATATTACGCTCGTGTAAATGAGGCCTAAGGCCTGATTTACACGAGCGTGTGCGTTTTGCGCGCGCAAAAAACGCTGCGTTTTGCGCGCGCAAAAAACGCTGCGTTTTGCGCGCGCAAAAAGCATTTGACAGCTCCGTGTGTCATCCGTGTATGATGCGCGGCTGCGTGATTTTCGCGCAGCCGCCATCATAGAGATGAGGCTAGTCGACGCCCGTCACTGTCCAAGGTGTTGAAAGAGCTAATTGATCGGCAGTAACTCTTTCAGCACCCTCGACAGTGAGTTCCGATGACAATATACACCAACCTGTGAATCAAAAAAAGACGTTCATACTTACCATGAACTTCCTGCTTCCTCCAGTCCGGTCTCCCGGCCGTTGCCTTGGTGACGCGTCCCTCTCTTGTCATCCGGCCCCACCTCCCAGGATGACGCGGCAGTCCATGAGACCGCTGCAGCCTGTGATTGGCTGCAGGCTGTGCTTGGCCTGTGATTGGCTGCAGCTGTCACTTGGACTGAATTGTCATCCCGGGAGGTCGGACTGGAGGAAGAAGCCGGGAGTTATTGGTAAGTCAGAACCTCTTGTATTTTTTACACGTATATGTATATTGTGATCGGAAGTCACTGTCCATGGTGCTGAACCAGTTTAACTCTTTCAGCACTGTGGACAGTGACTGTCTCCTGCCGTCGCGTACCCGAACATTTTTTGCCGGGTTCGGTCAAAACGACTTCGGCCGAACCCGGTGAAGTTAGGTGCGCTCATCTCTAATTTGACACTCCGTTTGGATGTTTGTAAACAGAAAAGCACGTGGTGCTTTTCTGTTTACATTCATCCTTTTGACAGCTCTTGCGCGAATCACGCAGTTCGCACGGAAGTGCTTCCGTGCGGCATGCGTGGTTTTCACGCACCCATTGACTTCAATGGGTGCGTGATGCGCGAAAAACGCACGATTATAGAACATGTCGTGAGTTTTACGCAACGCACTCGCGCTGCGCAAAATTCACGCATCGTCTACACTGCCCCATAGACTAATATAGGTGCGTACGACACGCGTGAAAAGCACGCGCGTCGCACGCGTGTATATTACGCTCGTGTAAATGAGGCCTAAGGCCTCATTTACACGAGCGTGTGCGTTTTGCGCGCGCAAAAAACGCTACGTTTTGCGCGCGCAAAAAGCATATGACAGCTCCGTGTGTCATCCGTGTATGATGCGCAGCTGCGTGATTTTTGCGCAGCCGCCATCATAGAGATGAGGCTAGTCGACGCCCGTCACTGTCCAAGGTGCTGAAAGAGCTAATTGATCAGCAGTAACTCTTTCAGCACCCTCGACAGTGAGTTCCGATCACAATATACACCAACCTGTGAATCAAAAAAAGACTTTCATACTTACCATGAACTTCCTGCTTCCTCCAGTCCGGTCTCCCGGCCGTTGCCTTGGTGACGCGTCCCTCTCTTGTCATCCGGCCCCACCTCCCAGGATGATGCGGCAGTCCATGAGACCGCTGCAGCCTGTGATTGGCTGCAGGCTGTGCTTGGCCTGTGATTGGCTGCAGCTGTCACTTGGACTGAATTGTCATCCCGGGAGGTCGGACTGGAGGAAGAAGCCGGGAGTTATCGGTAAGTCAGAACCTCTTGTTTTTTTTACACGTATATGTATATTGTGATCGGAAGTCACTGTCCATGGTGCTGAACCAGTTTAAGTCTTTCAGCACCGTGGACAGTGACTGTCTCCTGCCGTCGCGTACCCGAACATTTTTTGCCGGGTTTGGTCCAAACGAGTTTGGCCGAACCCGGTGAAGTTTGGTGCGCTCATCTCTAATTTGACACTCCGTTTGGATGTTTGTAAACAGAAAAGCACGTGGTGCTTTTCTGTTTACATTCATCCTTTTGACAGCTCTTGCGAGAATCACGCAGTTCGCACGGAAGTGCTTCCGTGCGGCATGCGTGGTTTTCACACACCCATTGACTTCAATGGGTGCGTGATGCGCGAAAAACGCACGATTATAGGACATGTCGTGAGTTTTACGCAACGCACTCGCGCTGCTCAAAATTCACACATCGTCTACACTGCCCCATAGACTAATATAGGTGCATACGACACGCGTGAAAAGCACGCGCGTTGCACGCGCGTATATTACGCTCGTTTAAATGAGGCCTAAGTGTCATAAACATTTAATTATTCGTTTTTCAATAAAACTCATGGATGGTATTGTGTCTTAGGGCTTTTTGGATCATTGTAATCAATCTCAGACAACTGTGATAATTACTTTGCCAGGTGTGCCCAATCAAAGGAAAACTACTTAAGAAGGACGTTCCACATTATTAAGCAGGCCACAGGTTTCAAGCAATATGGGAAAGAAAAAGGATCTCTCTGCTGCCGAAAAGCGTGAAATAGTGCAATACCTTGGACAAGGTATGAAAACATTGAATATTTCAAGAAAACTTAAGCGTGATCATCGTACTGTGAAAAGATTTGTGGCTGATTCAGAGCACAGATGGGTTCGTTCAGATAAAGGCATAATGAGGAAAGTTTCTGCCAGACAAATTAATAGGATTAGGAGAGCAGCTGCTAAAATGCCATTGCAAAGCAGCAAACAGGTATTTGAAGCCGCTGGTGCCTCTGAAAAAGAAGAACCATGCCTTCCGTAGCAAAATTATCTTCATGTATGACAATGCACCATCTCATGCTGCAAATAATATCTCTGTGTCATTGGCTGCTATGGGCATAAAAGGAGAGAAACTCATGGTGTGGCCCCCATTTTCCCCTGACCTCAACCCTATTGAGAACCTTTGGAGCATCCTCAAGTAAAATATCTATGAGGGTGGGAGGCAGTTCACATAAAAACAGAAGCTCTGGGAGTCTATTTTGACATCCTGCAAAGATATTCAAGCAGAAACTGTCCAAATACTCACAAATTCAATGGATGCAAGAATTGTGAAGGTGATATCAAAGAAGGGGTCCTATGTTAACATGTAACTTGGCCTGCTAAGTTTTTTGATTGAAAGAGCTTTTGATTTCTGTAAATATGTCCTCCTGATGCTGCAAATTCAACAAATTACCATTTTAGTTTAGTTTACAACCGTTAAAATGTTTTGATCTCTGTTGTGCATAATAATGTGAAACATGAAGTTTTTGAGTTTTTTACTTCTAAAAAAAAATCTGTTATCATTAGGAGATTTGTTCAATAAAATTCGCATTATACTCCAACGGTTGATGATTATACTGACTGTCATTTGCATCGACTATTTAGGAAAATCAGCGAAAAATAACATTTGCATAATATTTGGAACGCGGTGTAAACACCACTAGCCCTAAAGTGTCGTCATCTCCGCTACATCTACGGTGTCCACCTGTGGGGTCCGGCAAATGACGATGTGGGGTTTTAATGAAAAACTACTGGACCTAAAAAATTAGTCTGCGCCATCATTTAGCATAATTTTGCATCATTGCGTTTTGAGAGTCATAACGTTTTATTTTTCTATTCGCAGAGCTGTGTGAGGGCTTGTTTTTTGTGGAATGAGCTGTAATTTGTATTCGTTCGTTTTTGGCGTACATGCGATTTTTTATCACTATTTATTCCATTTTTTTGATAGACAAAGTTAATTTTTTTACTTCCCCTTTCCCATCCCACTTCCCCTTTCCCATCCCTTTGTTGAACTTGATGGACATGTGTCTTTTTTCAACCGTACAAACTATGTAACTATGTAACTATGTAACAAGGAAACCAAAAAACAGCAATTCTGGCACTGTTTTGCTTTATTGTTTTTACAGTGTTCACCGTGCAGTATAAACAACATGTTAACTTCATTCTGTGAGTCTTTATGATTACAGCGATACCAAATTTATATCATTTTTTTTACATTTACTACTTTCCCACAATAAAAATACTCTTTTTTTTAAAAAAAAATCATGTTTTAGTGTCGCCATATTCTAACAGCCATAACTTTTTTATTTTTCAGTTCATATCGCTATGGGCGGGCTTTTTTGCGTAACGAACTGCAGTTTTTGTGCGTACCATTTTGGGGTACCTGCGATTTTTTTGATCACTTTTTATTACATTTTGTTTGAAACAAGATGACCAAAAATGCGGTCATTGTTTTTTATTAAACATTTTTTACGGTGTTCACCGTGCAGTAAAAATAACATGACATTTGTATAGTTCAGGCCATTCTGAACGCGGTGATATGTATTATAAAGGACTTGATCACGGAAACAGGGCGATTATTGCAGAGGCGTAGCTAGGTTCTCCAACACCCGGGGCAAAGATTCAGTTTGGCGCCCCCCCCCCCCAACCTCTTTCCCGACATCTCCTTCCCCCTCGCCGTGTTTGTTTTCTCTACCAATCGACGTGTCATTTCTTTTTATGTAACGCGAGCATAAAATTATTTGTACATTTCACAAGCAATATGGTTCTATACACAACACCAGAACCAAGCTCAGTACATATATACAGCCCCAGAACAAATACAGCTCAATTTAGTGCAACCCCTGCCGTATAGGTGTGTACGGCGTAAAACTACAGCTCCCAGCATAGCCCGAACAATGGTGAGGATATGCTGGGAGATGCCATTTCACAAAAAAATAAATCCTATCATAATCATACCACCCATCATCTCCCTACAGATCATACAGTGACTACAGTGCTGATTAGAGGCAGAATGAACATTTACATTAAGTGACTCATCGGTGACGTCTCAGATTCTAGTTCTTTTTCTCCATTTGGTCCAGACCTCTATGATGACTTCTCCCGGTCACAGCCCATTTCTGCAGTTTGCCGCTCACATGTCTTCAGCTTCTCACTTTTCCAACATTTCTGCACCTATAAATAAATATAAAGTTATCATTATACCACACACTACGCCCCTAAATATAATAGCGCCATACACTGCACCTCTAATTATAATAGCACCATACACTGTGTCCCACACACACACTGTGCCCCCTGTAGACAGTGCCTGCCATAGAGCCCCCTGTAGATAGTGCCTGCCATAGAGCCCCCTGTAGATAGTGCCTGCCATAGAGCCCCTGTAGATAGTGCCCCCATATAGACCACCCCTGTATATAGTGTCCCACAAATAACTCCCCCTATAGTGCTCTACAGATAGCCCACCCCTGTATATAGCCCCCTGTAGATATAGCCCACCCGTGTATATAGAGCTCTACAGATAGCCCAACCATGTATGTAGCCCCCCTGTAGATATGGCCCACCCCTGTATATAGTGCTCCACATATAGTCCACCCCTGTATATAGTGTTTCACAGATAGCCCACCCCTGTATATAGCCCGCTTGTACATATAATCCACCCCTGTATATAGTGCTCCACTAGATAGTCCACCCCTGTATATAGTGCTCCACAGATAGCCCACCCCTGTATATACTATATACAAGGGTGGGCTATCTGTGGAGCACTATATACAGGTGTGGACTATATGTACAAGGGGGCTATATACAGGGGTGGGCTTTTTGTGGAGCACTATAGGGGGAGCTATTTGTGGGATACTATATACAGGGGTGGGCTATATCTACAGGGGGACTATATACAGGGGTGGGCTATATCTACAGGAGGACTATATCTACAGGGGGACAATATACAGGGGTGGGCTATCTACAGGGAGATCATATCTACAGGGGGACCATATCTACAGGGGGACCATATCTACAGGGGGACCATATCTCCAGGGGGACCATATCTACAGGGCTGGGATATACACAGGGCTGGGATATACACAGGGCTGGAATATACACAGGGCTGGGATATACACAGGGGGGCTATATCTACAGGGGTGGGCTATACACAGGGGGGCTGTACAAAGGGGGGCTATATCTGCAGGGGTGGGCTATACATAGGGGGGCTATATACAGGGGTGGGCTATATACAGGGGGACTATATCTACAGGGCTGGGCTATATACAGGGGGACTATATCTACAGGGGCTATATACAGGGGGACTATATCTACAGGGCTGGGCTATATCTACAGGGCTGGGCTATATACAGGGGTGGGCTATATACAGGGGGAATATATCTACGGGGGGCTATATCTACAGGGCTGGGCTATATCTACAGGGCTGGGCTATATCTACGGCGACTATATCTACAGGGGGGCTATATACTGGGGTGGGCTATCTATGGAGCACCATATACAGGGGTGGGCTATATCTACAGGGGGCTATATACTATATAGCCCACCCCTGTATATGGTGCTCTATAGACAGCCCACTCCAGTATATAGCCCCCCTGTAGATATAGTCCCCCTGTATATAGCCCAGCCTTGTAGATATAGTCCCCCTGTATATAGCCCCCCTGTAGATATAGTCCCCCTGTATATAGCCCCCTGTAGATATAGTCCCCCTGTATATAGCCCCCCTGTAGATATAGTCCCCCTGTATATAGCCCAGCAGATATAGTCCCCCTGTATATAGCCCAGCCCTGTAGATATTGTCCCCCTGTATATAGCCCAGCAGATATAGTCCCCCTGTATATAGCCAAGCCCTGTAGATATAGTCCCCCTGTATATAGCCCAGCCCTGTAGATATAGTCCACCCCCTGTAGATATAGTCCCCCTGTAGATAGACACCCCCCCCCCCCCCCGTAGATAAAGTCCCCCGTGTAGACAAAGTCCCCCCGCAGATACAGACACACACTTCTATTACTTCTATTACTTCTATTACTTCTAAACAAAAATCTCACCTTATTCCTGCTCCCACGCCGTCCGGCAGCCATGGAGACCTGCTCTCTTCTGCACAGGTCTCCAGGGGGTTGAACGCAGCGTCTATGAAAGGCGCTGATTGGCTGGGCAGGATGACTTTCCCTGTCAGTCAGTCAGCGCCTTTCATCGACGGAAGCGTCACTGGTACAAAAGGTACCAGTCGCTTCATCCGTGGAAAGGCGCTGAATGGCCGGGCACGGAACGTGCCCGGTCATTCAGTGCTTCTAATTGTACCTGTGTCCTTGCGACAGAGGTACAATTATAGTGCAGGAGGAGGTGGCGCTGGCGCCCCCCTCTGAACTGCGCCCGGGGCACATGCCCCGCTTGCCCCCCCCCCCCCTAGCTAACTTAAACTTAAAACTTTTAATTTATTTATTTTTCGTAAACATTTTTTTAAACTTTTTTTTTACTCTTACTTGGAGACTTGAAGATCTGATCTTTTGATCCCCTGTACAATACACAGCACTACTTATGTAGTGCAGTGTGTTGTAACTGTCATTCTTCATCTGACAGTTAGCCTATTAGCTCCTGCCTTGGGCAGGACCTAATAGGCTTCTGTACCTGACCGACCAGGAAGCCATTGCTAGGCTTCCTGGTTGCCATAGCAACCATCAGAGCCCCCTCCCTCTGTCAACCACTTAAATGCGGCTGTCGCTATTGACTGCCACATTTAAGGGGTTAGAAGGCGGCAATCGGCAGTAACTGCAATTGCCGCCGTTGCAGCGGGTTGTCAGCTGTATATTACAGCTGACACCCGCTGAAGATAAAGCGAGAACAGCTCCTGTGCCCGCTTCATCTACAGGGTGTGACTGTACGACCTATTGCGGGAATGCACTTTCAATCAGGACGTACAGTCACGCCCATTTGTGGCAAGGGGTTAATAGAGCAATGAATGATGTGTAATTTATTGAGAAATGTTGAACGTGATGGACCTGTGACTTTTTTCAACCTATGCAACTATGTAACTATGTAACTAGCACTTATTCTGTTTGCGGTTTGCATATTGTTGCAGAGCTTTTTCCTGTTCAACCAGCCATGATGGGTGTAAAAGTCTTTGTTACTGCATGAAACTGTTGGACATTTATATGAACAAAACATCAAAGTTTTACTGTCACAGACGTGCATAAAAATGAGCGATGACCTTTGATAAACCTACATAAATATACTGGGGAACTGCTTATGGAGCTATTACATAACATTAATGTCATGCTCGAAGAAACATCAAATACCCTGAAGGCTGCCAGCATGTTTCTGTTTCTTGTAGCCTATTGTATGCTAATAAAATTCCAGAACGCAGGTCGTCTTAAAAAAAAAAGTTTGTTTGTTGACAGGTTAATTCAGATTGTCTTATTATGAATCCGTGTGGTACGGATATATAATACAATGATCACAGAACTATATAGGCCCAAACAGTGAGGAAAAAAAATGGTGGCGTGCTAGACTGCATGTCGTAATACCGATGTATTCATCCCTGGAAGCAATACTCACGGAGGCACGATATACGCAACACATGGAGTGTCTACAGTACCATAATACAGATCTGTAGTTATGCCTCTCAACTTTCAAGTATCACAAAGAGGGACAACTGATGCGCCGCACGTAGCACACCGCGTCAATTTTTTTTCTTTTAAGCCACGCCTCTAATCCCACCCAATCCCCGCCCATACACACCTGGTTCAGTCCACACAGTACAATGTTTCCATAGTGCCTCCCACACAGTATAATGTCAAACAGATGCCACCATACAATATAATGCCCTCATAGATGCACCCATACAGTATAAAGTCAACACAGATGCCTCCGTGCAGTATAATGCCCACACAGATTCTCCCATGCAGTATAATGCCCACACAGATGCCCCATACAGTATAATCCCCACGCAAATGGCCCCATGCAGTATAATGGGCAAACAAATTTCCCCATATATCATAATCCCCCATAGAGCCCCATGCAGCATAATGCCCCATAGCTGCCCCATACAGTATTATGCCCCTATAGAGTATGATGTCCACACAAATGACCCCATACAGTAAAATGCCCTTATACCATATAATGAACCAAAAGCTGCCTCTAGTGCCAGTGCCCACATATAAAGTGCCAGTGCCCTTGTAGATAGTACCACAGTGCCCATGTAGATGGTGCCCCTATATAGTACCACAGTATCCATGTTGATAGTGCCACACCTCCCTTGAAGGTAGTGCCACCCCCCCCCCTGTAGATAGCTCTACATCCCTATAGATAGCGCCATTGGGACTCCATCTAAGAATAGAGTCCCCAGCAAGAGCATAGGCCGCTCCTAGAGGGAAGCCCTGATGTCACTGTTCATATATGGAGAGTGACGTCAGTGGCTACTCCTTGAGCTGTATCTCCAACTCTGGCCGCGGATTCAGCTCCAGGAGGAGCCCCTGATGTCAATGTCCATATATGGACAATGACCCCAGGGTTTTCCTCTAGGATTGGAATCTGCGACCAGATCATCGGCAACGGGGATTCCCCTCATTCAGTAGCCACTAACGTCATTGTCCATATATGGACAGTGACGTCAAGGGCATCCCTGAGCACAGCACTTAAAGTAGCGATGTATCCTGGGAGTCTTCGGTGAGCAGAAGAGCAGTATGTATACAGTATGTGTGTCTGTGTGTGTATACAGTATGTGTGCGTGTGTGTGTATACAGTATGTGTGTCTGTGTGTGTATACAGTATGCGTGTCTGTATGTGTATACAATATGTGTATCTGTGTGTGTATACAGTATGTGTCTCTGTGTGTATACAGTGTGTGTGTGTGTGTGTGTGTGTGTGTGCGTGTGTGTGTATACAGTATGTGTCTCTGTGTGTATACAGTATATGTGTCTGTGTGTGTGTATACAGTATGTGTCTGTGTGTGTATACGGTATGTGTGTCTGTGTGTGGATACAGTATGTGTCTCTGTGTGTGTATACAGTATATGTGTCTGTGTGTGTATACAGTATGTGATATCTGGATAAAGAAAAACGAGGAGAGGAGGACAACGGCGCTCCTCTAAGGTAATATTGTAAGGAACGGGGGACAATGTGAGCAAAGGGCGAGCTGATGCACTCACCTGGCAGTGTTGTGCTAGGATAGGCACAACACTATTGCTGAGCATGGAAAAGAAAATACATGAAGATCGTTGTGGACGTCGGCTGCCACCCGCTGCTATCCCACGAGAAAAAGTTCTGTTCCCGAGAAAAACGAACACAGGATGTGAAGGAGAAAAGATACAGTATTCGGGACACGGCGCGTGACAGGTAGATATTCGAAACTAAGTATATTAAGATAGGCTTTATTTGTAATTGATACTATACTACAGTCTGTATGTACCTGAGCAAGGGACCTGTCTGGTCCTGAAACGCGTAGTATCAATTACAAATAAAGCCTATCTTACTACACTTTGTTTCGAATACCTATCTTTCAGGTGCCGTGTCCCGAATACTGCATCTTTTCTCCTTCACATCCTGGATACAGTATGTGTCTCTGTGTGTGTATACAGTATGTGTGTCTATGTGTGTGTATACAGTATGTGTGTCTGTGTGTGTGTGTATACAGTATGTGTCTCTGTGTGTGTATACAGAATGTGTCTCTGTGTGTATACAGTATGTGTGTGTGTATACAGTATGTGCGTCTGTGTTTGTATGTGTATATGTTACAGTGTGTGTGTGTGTGTGTGTGTGTGTGTGTGTGTACAGAGTATGTCTCTGTGTGTATACAGTATGTGTCTCCTTGTTTGTATGTGTATATGTTACAGTGTATGTGTGTCTCTGAATGTGTTTATGTCTCTTTGTAAATGTGTGCGTTCAATATTAAAGTAGAACAGATAAGATGAATATATTTGTGCTGCCCCTTATATACCCTGCTGTCCATATATACCCTGCTGCCCCTATATACCCTGCTGCCCCTATATACTCTGCTGCCCCCTATATATCCTGAAGCCCCTTATATGACCTGCTGCCCCTTATATACCCTGCTTCCCCTTTTATACCTTGCTGCCCCTTATATACCCTGCTGCCTCCTATATACTCTGCTGCCCCTTATATACCCTGCTGCCCCTATATACCCTGCTGCCCCTTATACACCCTGCTGCCCCTTATATGCTCTGATGCCCCTTATATACTCTGCCACCCCTCATATACCCTGCTGCCCCTATATACCCTGCTGCCCCTATATACCTTGCTGCCCCTTATATACCCTGCTGCCCCTTATATACCCTGCTGCCTCTTATATGCTCTGCTGCCCCTTATAAACCCCACTGCCCCTTATATACTTTGCTGCCCTTATATATATATGCCTCTGTGTGTGTGTGTGTGTGTGTGTGTGTGTGTGTGTGTGTGTGTGTGTGTGTGTGTGTGCGTGCGTGCGTGCGTGTGTGTGTGTTTTTATATGTAGCTGTGGGTATAGTTATCATCTACTACATTATCTGTAGTCAGATTTATCACTGAGTTATCTGTGGTGTTGCATAGGACTGCAGGTATCATCTACTACATTATCTGTACTCTGAGTTATCACTGTGTTATCTGTTGTGTTACATAGGACTGCAGGTAACGCTACTACATTATCTGTTCTCAGAGAGTGATCACTGTGTGTTATCTGTGGTGTTACATAGGACTGCAGGTAACACTACTACATTATCTGTACTCAGAGAGGTGTCACTGTCATCTGTGGTGTTACATAGGACTTCAGGTAATGCTACTACATTATCTGTTCTCAGAGAGTTATTACTGTGTTATCTGTTGTGTTACATAGGACTGCAGGTAACGCTACTACATTATCTGTTCTCAGAGAGTGATCACTGTGTGTTATCTGTGGTGTTACATAGGACTGCAGGTAACACTACTACATTATCTGTACTCAGAGAGGTGTCACTGTCATCTGTGGTGTTACATAGGACTTCAGGTAATGCTACTACATTATCTGTTCTCAGAGAGTGATCACTGTGGTGTTACATAGGACTGCAGGTAACACTACTACATTATCTGTACTCAGAGAGTTATTACTGTGTTATCTGTTGTGTTACATAGGACTGCAGGTAACGCTACTACATTATCTGTACTCAGTTATCACTGTGTTATCTGTGCTGTTACAAAGGACTGCAGGTAACATCTACTACATTATCTGTACTCAGTTATCACTGTGTTATCTGTGGTGTTACATAGGACTGCAGGTAACACTACTACATTATCTGTACTGAGTTATCACTGTGTTATCTGTGGTGTTACATATGACTGCAGGTAACATCTACTACATTATCTGTACTCAGAGAGTTATCACTGTGTTATCTGTGGTGTTACTAAGACTGCAAGTAACGCTACTATATTATCTGTACTCAGTTATCACTGTGTTATCTGTGGTATTACATAGGACTTCAGGTAACATCTACTACATTATCTAGATGAAAGAAATGAAAATGCGGCACTCACCCGTTTGCAAATCTTCTTAACTTTATTGTGTCACCTTGGCGAGGGTAAAAGCATTACAGGGAGGATAGCTAGTTGTAGGTTACAGCCTGTTTCGCGCTGGAGATGGCGCTTCTTCTGACCTAGTACGTCACTGCTGGAGGCGTTCTTTTAAACTGCCAACAGCTGTAGCTTCCATAGTAACGCATGTAGCAACAGTGAACAGCTTCTGGAACACACCCCTTTATGTTAATTTCTTTTCACAGAGCAAGCATCACTTTTACCTTTCAAGGAAAAGGGCTCCATTCACACCTTATTCTGACCTGAAGGCCGCAAAGAAGCAAAACTTCCATCACGGACACATCAGACAACGATAGGGGAGTACGATTTTAAGAAAATATATACATATATATGTAGATTAATTAGAATGGAAACTTTTGATGAATTATCGGGGGATGGAGCAAAGAACTCTATTCAATTAAATACACTATAAATAAATAGTTTTATCCTTACATAGCCATTTTTGTTTGTACACCATAATGGATATGATATAGGAAGCCGTTCATTGTTCCTTTACAGAAAGCATAGTTACACTGTTGTACACATAAGTGAGGATAAAAAGCAACACATACATCATATATGTGGCAAATTAAAAACAAAAACTATAAGCACAAATATAAAGATTGTTATAGAAAGACTGCCATGCCATTTTTATCATTTAGGCCGGCAGGTCCCATTGCATTGGTACGGATAATCCATCCTGATTCTTTTCTCAATAATATCCTGTGTCTATCCCCCCCATTTTCAGGAATTGGGACATGTTCAATACCTGCGAACCTCAATAGATTAGAGTCTCCACCATGGGCTTTATTCATATGGTGGATTAATCTGGGAGCTCCCTCATTTGTTGTTATAGATTTACAGTGTTCTCTGAATCTAACATATAGGCATCTGATGGTTTTTCCTATATAAAATCGTCCACAAGGACAAAAAATTATATAGACTATGAATTTAGTTTTGCAACTAATAAATTGTTCTATTTTTTGTGTGATACCCCCAAAATTCAATATTTTTGCCTGGAGGTTAAACCTGCAGAAGGCGCAATTTCCACATCGATTGTTCCCTTTCGGGATGTGTTTGTCAAGCCAATTATGTTTAATTTCAGAAAATCTACTATGTACTAGATTGTCTTTTAGTGTGGTACTTCGTCTGAACGAGATCAAAGGTTTTTTTATGGCTATATTTCTCAGAATTGAATCTTCTTCGATTAAATGCCAATATTTATAAATCACATTTTTGATGATTTGTGCTTGACCAGTATATTTGAAAGTAAAGATGAATCTTTTTCCCTCCTTTTCATTCCTATTTTTATATTTCTTTGGTTTTAACAAATCGTTCTGATTTTTCATGAATGCAGTATTCATGGCTTTATTTAATACATCAGACGGGAAACCTCTTTCTAGTAATCGTTTTTTTTAGGGCGTTTGCCTGTTTAAGAAAAGATTCATCTGTGTCATTTATGCGTTTTAGCCCTATAAATTGACCATATGGAATTGCTTTCCTGACGTGTAGGGGGTGGAAACTATCGTAACGTAGTAAAGAATTTGTAGCAGATGGTTTCCTAAAACCTTCCGTATGTAATATATTCCCCTTGATTGTTAATTTTACATCAAGAAAGTCTAACTCCACAGGGTCAATTTTACTTGTAAACTTCATGTTCATTTTATTAGAATCATTCAAGTATGTGACAAAAAGTTTGAATTCTAATTTTGTACCGGACCAAACCATAAAAATATCGTCAACAAATCTGACAAATAATTTAATCTTAGTTAGGAATGGATTCAAATGTGTAATTATATATCTATGTACTACATTATCTGTACTCAGAGAGTTATCACTGTGTTATCTGTGGTGTTACGTAGGCCTGCAGGTAACACTACTACATTATCTATACTCAGTTATCACTGTGTAATCTGTGGTGTTACATAGGACTGCAGGTAACGTCTACTACACGGTCTGTACTCAGCTATTACTTTATGTTATCTGTGGTGTTACATAGGACTGCAGGTAACACTACTACATTATCTGCACTGTGTATATCTGTGCCTGTGTGGGTATATATGAGTCTGTTTGTGAATGTGTCTTTGTGCTAGTATATATGTGCCTTTTATGTATTTGTATATGTTTCTGTCTGTGTATTTATCTGCTGGTATGTGTGTGTATATGTGTCTGTACGTCTATATATTTACCTGTATGTATATATTCCAGATGTGTGTATGTATATTTGCCTGTATGTCTAAATATCTCTCTTTATGTATGTACAGTATGTGCGTGTCTATATATGTGGTTAATTTTTGGCTTGTGTAGGGGGCTGCAATAGGGAGTCCCGCACAGGGCGCCATCCAACCTAAGGCCGGCCCTACTAGTGATGAGAAGCCACAGCCAAGGCGCCGCAGGCATGATTGTCCGTCTAGCACTAGTGCCATTAACCCCGATTGGGTACCCACGGAGTCATATAACCCGTGTGTTCCAGAATTTAATTCTGTGACGGGCATCCAAATCAGCATCGGAGGGTTCAGGGAAGGGGACTTTTTATAAATCTTCTCAGAGGAATTATTACTCCTGGTGGTTCAGCAGACCAATTTATACGCTGCTCAATTTATCACCAGTCACCCAGTCTTATTACACCAGTCTTATTACGCCAAAAATAGAGTGTGATGCCCAGCATATGTGGCAGACAATTAAAAATGTTTGGGCCTCCTTTCGAACAAGGATTTGGTAAAGAAACCCACGATTAGGTCCTATTGGACATCTGATGTCCTGTACGACACCCCTATGTACAAAGTGTTGACAAGGCAGCGCTTTGAAACTATACAGAGCTTCCTTCATTCCTGTGACAATACACTTTGCCCACCCTGCAGTGACCCCAGCCATGACAGGCTTTTTAAAATGAGGCCACTTTTAAATTATTTAAATGGGAAGTTTGCGCAGACATATACCCTAGAAAAAAAAATATCACCATGGATGAGTCCTTTTCAAATGCTGACTACTATTCAACCAATATTTGCCAAATAAGAGAGCCGGATTCGGGTTAAAAATATAAATTGTGTGAGAGTGACTTGGGATACACTCACACATTGTATGAAGAGAAAGACTCCCAAATTGTCCCTCCAGAATGCCCCCTTCACTCAACAGCAGTGGAAAAAGTGTATGGGACCTCTTGCACCCTCTTTTGGATAAGGGGTACCATTTATATGTGGATAATTTCTATACTAGTGTACCCCTCTTCAGGTGCCTGTCTACAAAAAAACACTGTGGCCTGTGGCACCATATGGCGCAATCAGAAAGGCCTGCCAAAGTTCCTGGTCAACCAAAAATTTAAAGCTGGGGAAATCAGTGGACTTTGTAATGAGGACTTGCTGCTTGTCAAGTTTTGTGACAAGAGAGAAGTTCTCATGTTAGCATCCATTCACCCAGACAGCAGCAGCCACAAACCTGTACGTGGGACATGTAGTACAGTCTGTAAGCCTGTTTGCATACAGGACTATAATAAATATATGGGTGGGTGGATGAATACCTTTCCCTTAGATGAATACCATTAGGGAAAGATCCCTCAATAAAAAAAAAAAATTAAAAAAAAGTTCTCACTACACCCCTAGATGAATACCTTAGGGAATATAGTTCTAAAGAATTGGTTCACTTTTGGGGGTGTTAGATCGTTCTGCCAGCTCAAATCCTTTGAAAAGAAGGAGTGGGGCTTATAAATTAGTGAAGCTAAAATTATGTTCTGAAAACCATCGAAGGGTTCCTGTCATTTTGGGCCTCACCATGTGTCCAGGCAATGGATTATGTCCTAAGTGGGGGTGTTTTTGAAAACAGTAGAAGCAGCGCAATAAATGTTGGGGTGCATTTGCTCAGTTTGATGTACTGTGTATGAAAAATATGTCCTATAAATGATGCATTTGTTGGAAAAAAAAAAAATTTTATTTTTTACACTGTCTTTACATTAATTCCTGCAACAAAGTGTGGCCTCAAACTACTCACTACACCCCTAGATAAATACTTTATGGTGTGTAGTTTTCAAAATTGGGTCACTTTTGGGGGTGTTATATCGTTCTGCCAGCTCAAATTCTTTGTAAAGAAGGAGTGGGGCCTATAAGTCATTCAAGCTAAAATTATGTCCTGAAAACCATAGAAGGGTTCCTGGCATTTTGGGCCTCACCTTGTGGCCAGGCAATGGATTACGTCCTAAGTGGGGGTATTTTTTTAAAACAGTAGAAGCAGCGCCATAAATGTTGGGGTACATTTGCTCAGTTTCATGTACTGTGTATGAAAAATATGTCCTATAAATGATGCATTTGTGGAAAAAAAAAATCTAAATTAAATTTTTGACATTTTGTCTTTTCATTAATTCCTCTCAAAATTCTTACTACACCCCCTGTTGTAAACCTCGGGGTTTTGAAATAAGGGCATTTTGGTGTGGTTTCTTATGCTCTAGAACCTCTGAGCCTCTACAGACCTTGCTTGGTGCATGAAAACAAAATGTACTTTACAATTCTCTAAATTTTCACAATTTCAATAAAATTTGTACGCCCTCTAATATGTTTAAAAATTGAATTTTTAAAAAAAATAAAAGTAGACATATGGAAATATAAATGTCTAAACACTTTAGTACAGTATATACATACATTTGTGAAATATTTTACTTTATATTTTGTGTTTTTAATAATAAAAAATGCAAATCGTATCGGTCTATTTTTACCACTAATATATAGACAAAAAAAAATAGTCAGAATTACTTGTATATGCAAAACCTTTCGGGCACATTCAGACATGGCGGAATTGCTGTTGAATTCCGCTGCGGACAGTCCGTAGTGGAATTCTGCAGCAGCTGTTTTTTCTTTCTTTCTTTCTTTCTATACATTTTTAGGAAACTTAGTTCAGACGTTGCAGAAAATAACTGTGCGGAAATTAGCCGGCGGGGCAGATTTTTCCCGCCGCAGCATGCTCATTACATTGCAGAGAAGAAGCGGAATTTCACTGCGGATTTCAGCCTTTGCAATGCAAAAACTGAAATCTGTGGCAAGTCCACTGTGATATCTGCAACGTCTGAATTACCTGTCAAATATGCAAATGTTGGTGAAGATTCGTTGCGTAATTGCCCCAAATCTGCACCAACATTTGCAGCAGAAATATTCCGCCACGTCTGAATGTGCCCTTACAGAGTTACTCTCTCATAAAGTCATGCATACCAGATTTAAAAGATCTGGCTTGGTAATTAAATGACAAACAGGCCCGGTCACTAAGGGGTTAAAACTAGTTTTAATAATTGTCAACATCCAGCAGCAAAAATTATACCACCGGACACAAAACTTACCCCACAGGAAACTTTTCATCCGTTTTCTTTTGCCGTTTTTGTACTACACTGAGTAAATAATGTCTGGAGGGCCAGAATTATGTGAACCAGCTAGAATTAATGGACTAAGAAAATGTTTAATAACAAATTGCAAAACCTAAAATGAATAATAAAGATTATAAGTTATATATGTCTACAGCTCAAACACTAATATGAACACATTAGCAGCATTTACCGTGAACTGTAAAATGATAATAATTTCAATCATAATATTCTGCACAAGCTCCACCATCTAAAAAATAAATCATGGACACATCTATTATCTATTATGGATACTGGCCAAAAACTCTACTAATTTTATGGACTCTCCGTAAATTTATAGACATTCGGAAACCATGAGTGCAATATAGGGTATCACAATCCTGAGTAAAATCAAATTCTTCTAATAGTCAGAAGTGCTTGATACCAGCTCTCTACATGGCACCATAGACACACTGATAATTTAGGGCACATTCAGACGTGGCGGAATTGCTGTGGAATTCCGCTGAGCACAGTCCGCAGGGGAATTCTCCAGCGGCCGTTTTTTACAGTTGTTTCAATACATTTTTAGGCAAGTTAGTTCAGACGTTGCGGAAAACTCCGCTGCGGACCATAGGCTGCAGTGCAGAACTTTCCCTCCATAGCATGCACTGTATGTAGCGGAGAAGAAGCGGAATTTCACTGCGGATTTCAGCCTTTGCAATGCAACTGAAATCTGTGGCAAGTCCGCTGTGATATCTGCAACGTCTGAATTACCTGTCAAATATGCAAATGTTGGTGCAGATTCGTTGAGTAAGGGCGGGTTCACACATGGCGGAATTTCACTTAAATTCCGCTGCGGACACTCCGCAGCGTTAATCCGCAGCGGAGCCGTTTCTCCATTGACTTTCACTTTAATTTAGCAGTGTTCGTTTACACGATGCGTACAATTCCGCTGCGGAGCATAGGCTGCGGAGCGGAATTTGGTGTCCGCAGCATGCTCTGTCTGTTGCGGAGCAGTGGCGGACTCATGGCGGAATTTCTCCATTGACTTCAATGGAGATTCAAAGTTCCGCAATGAAGTCCGCAGCTGTCATGCACATGTCATGTGTGCTGCGGATGCGTCTTGCTTTTTTCACTTGACATTTCTTCATTCTGGCTGGACCTATGTATTTCTAGGTCTACAGCCAGACTGAGGAAGTCAATGTGGCTCCCGTAATGACGGGAGCGTTGCTAGGAGACGTCAGTAAATAGTCACTGTCCAGGGTGCTGAAAGAGTTAAGCGATCGGCAGTAACTGTTTCTGCACCCGGGACAGTGACTACCGATCCCAATATACATGTATCTGTAAAAAAAAATGAAGTTCGTACTTACCGAGAACTCCCTGTTTCTGTCTCCAGTCCGGCCTCCCAGGATGACGTTTCAGTGTAAGTGACGGCTGCAGCCAATCACAGGCCAAGCACAGGCTGCAGCGGTCACATGGACTGGCGCGTCATCCAGGGAGGTCGGGCTGGATGCCGAAGGAGGGACGCGTCATAAAGACAACGGGCGGTAAGTATGAAATTCTTTTACTTTCACTAGGGAAAGTGCTGTCCCTTCTCTCTATCCTGCACTGATAGGGAGAAGGGAAGCACTTTTCCCGCAGTCCGCAGCAGCTAGCCCGCATCAATTTTCTGCACATTTTGTGCAGATCCGCAGCCGTAATCCGCAACCCGGATTAGGTGCGGCATTGATGCGGACAGTTGCGGAGGAATTCCGCCATGTGTGGTCATGCCCTAATTGCCTCAAATCTGCACCAACATTTGCAGTGGAAAAACTCGTGTGAACATGCCCTTTCTCTGATTTCTATAGCTTTTTAATTTACTTAGTGCAGACATTGCAGAGAAAAAAAATCTGCGGAAAATAGCTTGTGGTGTGCAATTTATATTCCGCAGCATTCTCAGTCTGTTGCAAAAGGCACCAAATTTTCACTACGAGTTTTAACCTGTGGCGAATCCACTGCGATAGCCGCCATGTCTGGATGCACCCTCACATATGCACATTTTCCAGCAGATTTGTTGCGTAATTGTTGCGAATTTGCCGTAAAATCTGCAGTGGAAATTGTCCACCAGGTCTGAACATGTCCTTAGGCTGAAATCACACGTGTAGTTGTCATGGCAGTTTTTGAGGCTAACACAGGCATAGATATAAAAAATAGAAGAAGTATCAGTCTTT